>NC_059208.1:68959083-69116583 GCF_020615455.1 Coregonus clupeaformis | reverse complement strand
GAGCGATGAGGAGAGAGAGAGAGAGAGAGAGAGAGAGAGAGAGAGAGAGAGAGAGAGAGAGAGAGAGAGAGAGAGAGAGAGAGAGAGAGAGAGAGAGAGAGGGAGGGAGAGAGAGAGAGAGAGAAAGAAAGAAAGACAGAGAGAGAGAGCGACAGAGAGAATGAGAGAGAGAGTCCCCGGGTTCAACCTATGTTATGGCCTACAAGTTCCTGTTATGTAACGAACAGAAGCTATTATTATGATGTACTTAGCTACATGGGCTCATAACAGTTGAGATGTGATGGAACATATTCGATATTATCAAAATAGCCTTTCATTTTTATATTTGATCGAATGTGTAAGCTCCGCATAGGCTGTACGAAAAAGGACAGAAACGTGCCTTGTACCACTGTAATGCTCTGGTACGCTATACTGTTTTGATATCTCAATCTCAACAAAGGCCAAATCTAAGATCACATTGATTAATTATTAACGATATAATTAGGCTAAACAGATCTCATATGGCCACACAAAACAGGGAAAGGTAAGAATGATGTAATTAAGTTGATTTCCTTTTACTTGAGATGTGCTCTGCTCTCCTTTAAGCTCCTCAATCTCTCTTTCACACACACACACACACACACACACACACACACACACACACACACACACACACACACACACACACACACACACACACACACACACACACACACACACACACACACACACACACACACATACACACATACACACTCACCCACACATACACATTCACACTCACCCACACACCCACATACACACACACACATACAGACACACACACTCACCCACACACACACACAAATATACACACACACACCTACACACACACACACACACACACACACACACACACACTGTAACTCCATGGACTGATGTATCAATGTAAACGAACTAGCTAAATTAGGTGTACTTACATAATTATTTTGTCATACTATGAAGTTAATAATAACGTCAGTCATCTATTTTCTGGAATGCAGTGCATTGTAGTTTTAATCAACATTGGCAAGATAATTGAATGCAATTACAGTAAAGTGACATTTTCAAAAAAGGTAATATTGGTCCTGTGAAAACAATGGAGTCTTTTGTAGGCTTCATAATCGTTGTTTGCATGAACTACTTAAAAGTAATGACAACAACGTTAATGTAAAAATTCGAAGGGAAATACGCCACAAAAGGGTAGCTAAGACATTTATTTCCTCAATGTAACACTGGCAGAAAGTGGAGCAAAAGTTTTGAAAAATGGGATTCAAAATCTCCTAAAAAGTCATATACAAATGTTTGATACCACTGTAATAATACCAAAATATAAATAACAATAACAACAACAACGAATAATAACCTAATAACAATAATTAGGATAACAATAAATAATAGCACAAGTAGTCTCCTTTTCATCGTAAAGAAATACAATTCCCAAATTTCCTCTTTCAAATTTCAGTAAGTAAATCTTTTCACTCTCATTTAACTTTACCTTCTTCCGTTCTTTTATTATGAAGAAGGGGTGGAGAGCTGTCTGAAGTAGTCTACTGATGACCTCACGTCAGAATGTGGCGGTGTGGTGGTACAGGGGCGCTGATTGGTCGCCCGTGTCACAGCGGTACTTCAAAGCCGGAGAAGACCTACAATTGTGGTGGAATGGGCGGAACACATCATTGTATTGCACACCTCTAAAAAAAAAACACTGCTGTGATTCATAAATATAAAAAGATCCTCTGAGGAGGGTACTTTTTGTGATGGCAACTTCACTTCTAGGGGTGAGTCTAAGGGGTTTCTTGCTGGTTTAATTAGTTATTTTATTGTCCAGCGGAGGGGATTAGCATTACTTCGGTCACAGTAGGAAAGACAGTTCGTTGATTATGTTTTAAGCAAGTGGGTCACTAGAAAAAAGCTGAGATTCATTTCGCAACGACAGAGAGACGCGCGCGGGATATAACTTTCTACTGATGTGCACAAGACGCGCATGTTGTTGTGCATGTCATATATAACGTAATTTAATAGTTTTGTTATAGATACATTTTGGTGCTTTCTATTTCATCAGTCTACAGGTATGTTATGATTCTGTTATGCCTTGGAAAATATGCCTGTTTAAACTGTCCCGCTAGTAGGCCTATTGCAAATGCAAATAGTTTACAAAGTAGCTTTCGCATTAGCACGGAATTAACTTTTCACCGACCAAATAATCATTGTTATTGTAGCTTACTATAGAAAAGGCTATTAGGCACCAACTGACCAAGCAAACTGAAACGTTCGTTATCAATATCAACAGGCACTTACATGTTGTTTCTTGTCATTTCAGGAGGAGCCGAGGTTAGGATCGACTCCTTTAGCCATGTTGGCTGCGACATGCAACAAGATAGGGAGTCCGAGCCCTTCACCATCCTCCATTTCGGATAATTCTTCAACGTTTGGGAAAGGCTTCCACCCGTGGAAGCGAGCCACCGCCAGCAGCTGCAGCCTTGGGTCCGGCCTATCCAGTTTCGGAGTGTCCCGTAACGGAGCTGGTCTATCGGACTCGTTTGGCACCAACAGCTCCCCTGGATCCAGTGCCTTCTCCCTCACGTCCGGTACCTCATCCACGCCCCACTTTGGAAACGACTATTCTGTATTTCAGGCCTCCGTTACAAACAGTTCTCAAGAACCCAGCCATCAACCCGTCTTTATTTCCAAGGTGCACTCCTCAGTGGACAGTCTGCAAGGCATCTACCCGAGAATGAGCGTTGCTCATCCATACGAGTCCTGGTTCAAGTCGTCCCATCATGGTATCCCCACAGGAGAGGTTGGCACCACCGGCGCATCTGCGTGGTGGGACGTGGGAGCGGGATGGATTGATGTTCAGAACCCGAATGGTGCAGCTCTACAGACCTCCTTGCACTCCGGTGGACTCCAGACGTCGTTACACTCTCCTTTAGGGGGCTACAATTCCGATTACTCCAGCCTAAGTCACTCAGCCTTCAGTACAAGTCCCTCTCCACACCTTTTGACAACCGGGCAGCACCTGATGGACGGATACAAGCCGGTGTTGTCCTCTTATCCGGACTCCAGTCCGTCTCCATTAGGCGGAGCAGGGGGGACTATGTTGTCTGGGGGGCCAACGGCCTCTCTAGCGGGGTCTCCCCGGTCCTCTGCACGGCGCTACTCTGGCAGAGCCACCTGCGACTGTCCCAACTGTCAGGAGTCGGAGAGGCTGGGGCCGGCGGGAGCAAGTCTGCGGAGGAAAGGGCTCCATAGCTGTCACATTCCGGGCTGCGGTAAGGTTTACGGCAAAACGTCGCACCTTAAGGCGCACTTGAGGTGGCACACCGGAGAGAGACCGTTTGTGTGTAATTGGCTGTTTTGCGGGAAGAGGTTCACGCGTTCTGACGAGCTCCAGCGACACTTGCGCACGCACACCGGGGAGAAAAGGTTCGCCTGTCCGGTCTGCAACAAGAGGTTTATGCGGAGCGACCATCTGAGTAAACACGTAAAGACTCACAGCGCCGGGGGCTCCGCCGGGTCTGGCTCGGGCAGCGGGGGAAAGAGGGGAAGCGATACCGACAGTGAGCACAGCGCCCCGGGGAGCCCTCCATGCCATTCCCCCGACCTGTTGCAACCTCCCGAGTCTGCCCCAGGAACGGGCAACGAACGGCCTTTCTAAACTCTCTCGACTAAGTATGATATCTGGGAAAAACAGATGATCTGAGGGAAATGGCTAAACTACAGTGGACATACGTTGAGTATGCGTAATTATGCTCATGTGTACGAGTTGAGTTAATCAAGTGATTTAGACTACTGATCAAATGATATTTCCTAGTAGCCTATTGACGACGTGGGGTGTACAGGTCAAATACAGTAGTGGTAAAGTAATCCTGAAGGCACACTGGAACACTGGGGCACAATGTAAACACATCAATGTTCTTCTAACGCACAGACTGTTCCAACCGGGAAGCCTATACTTTGGTGTATGTACCCTTTTGAGTGTTTTTACGCAACATGGTTATTACATGGGCATTACAATAAGCAAGACATAGACAACGTTGTTCTATCAGTTGGTGATAATATGTGGCCTGAAATATCTTGTTACTGCTGTGCTGACGTACTTTTATTCAAAACCAAACTGTGGCACTTTATTAGCCTGTTGAACACTAAAATGATCAGTGTGTGTCCTTTTCGATGGCTCCTTTGTAAGAACAAATCACTGTAGCTATGTATGTGCGGGTTTCAACGTTTTCTTTATGCCCTTATCTACCCTATCAAACACATCACCTGTTTATTAATAATGGAGGAAAAGTTCTATCGCGCATTGATTAAACGCTCCACGGATACTGTCAGAAAGAGCCTGACCAAGTTTGTAAGAAATACTTACATTTCACGTCACTGCAAGGCTGTATATAATGAGAAATGTAATAGCCTAGAAAATTATTCCGCACCAATGTAAAGGTGAGTTATGTATTTGTCCAGGAGACGATTTTGTATAGTCATTTCTAGTTGTACATTTGGCTCTAGTAAACATCTGAACATGTACGGAATTGTATTTAGAAATGTTTGTTTTATTTTGTTTTGTTTGTTTGTCAGGATATAAAACATGTTATTGTGGGGAGTTATATTTAACCACGAGTTTTACTTGTATTTCGAAGTCTTTTAAAAGACGCACTTTGAATTTATTTGTAAGATGATTTCGAAATCATTCACTGTTTATTATTCCCATGTTTTAATTTAAGTAAGCATGTTGTAAAGTGACGTTAATTTCACAAGCATCATTTCTCAGAGACTGGCTTTCTAATTTAAGGCACTCAATAAAGTCGCTATGGATTCAGAATCAATTCGTTCAGACTCAGTTTGTTTGCTTCGTAATTGAAATTGAACACGTCATTGGCACAGTCGACAAAGCTATTCTCTGCAATGAGAATTAGGCAAAAAGTGTTACTGGTAGAGTCCACCTAAAATGTTGCCATGCTGTGGTAGGCTATTTCATATAGTTGACATAGGCCGATGGTGCACATGACCTGTATGTAATATCAATCAAATTGTCCTTGATTCTCCGATCTGTTGCTTCTTAAACAAATAAGAAAGTTCAAACAAAATATTTAATAGAACATATTCTTTCATCAGAATTTTATAGCCTAAAACATAGGTTTAGTTTTTCTTAAGAAATTACTATTAGCACTGAACTTCCTTTCTGTGACGTTTTACTTCCAGATGTGCAAAACATTTTATATAAAAACATATACAAATCTATATTTGAATGTATGTAATGAAGTTGTTATTACCGATGGGCAATTATAACAAAAGTATAGAGAGAAATGTATGTCATGCAGGTGACGTTTCCACGCCAAGATATGTGTCTGAAAGTTTGGGTAGTTTGTGTAAACGACCATCCACATTAAAAACAAATATTTTAGCTGGATTGCATGACCATGTTTGAAAAATAAATACTCTAACTACTATTTTAAGTATTATAATTTTCCTGTGGTCCAATCTCATTTTCTGAACATAAAAGCTCGCGTCCAGAGAAACTGCTGCGCCCGTAAAACGGGTTCCATATTTGGTTGCGAATGTATGTGTCACTTTTACAAATAGGCGGAAGTAGTTTTGCTTTCTAATATGTATAACTTTACAGCACTTGTTAATTTGCCATAAAGTAATATTTATAGGATGTTATTAATATCAGAATTATTCAAACAAAACCAAATATCATGGACAAAAATCGGATGAAAAAGTTGAGGCGCAAAACTTTTCTAGATCCGTCAAATTATTTCCATCATAATACTTATTATATTTATTGTAGTGCATAACTATCATAGTGCAAAACTTCTCTAGATCCACAAAATTATTCCCACAAAATAATATTTTATATTTATTGCTTAAAAAAACTATAGTCTGCCTATTTGGAAAAATATTTGCGTAATCAGCTACTGGATTTGGGAAACAGTACAGCGGTGCATGTTTCACCTGCTGTGGGAAACTTACTAATATTAAAACGACAGGCAAAAATATAGACTAAGTTCTTATAACTATTAATAAATAAAATGTAAGGAAGTGAATACATTGGCGCATAATAATACATTTCTGCCAAGATGGTTTAGGTTAACTTGACTGAGAAGGGCATGCACGATAGGATAACTGGTTCATAGCTTCATGTAACCTGATGTTGTGCCTTTTGAAATAGTCCGACCTCGTTTAACACCAAGCCTGGGCCTATCAGGATTTTATCATTTCAAGATTAGATTTTTATGATAACAATTTTTTTTAACGTTTTTTATTTTTATCATTCTCTTATTTACATTTTTACATTTAGCCGACGCTCTTATCCAGAGCGACTTACAGGAGCAAGTAGGGTTAAGTGCCTTGCTCAAGGGCACATCGACAGATTTTTCACCTAGTCGGCTCGGGGATTAGAACCAGCGACCTTTCGGTTACTGGCACAACGCTCTTAACCACTAAGCTACCTGCCGCCCTTATGGCCAGCTGTAGACTATTATTTCTGATCGAATTCGGGAGGTTGAAAGAAAGTTAATGTTGCGGCGTGCAAGATAAGAAATGTTACCTTTACAGCCATTTTTTTAGGAATGTAAACCAAAGAAGCTCATTTCCATAACACTAGACTAAAACGACGTGGCCATATATTTCTACAATTTATTCTTCATAGGCCAATTTTTTTTTATGTCGCCTAGTGTTGTTTAAACCTTCATTTACAGTTGGAAAACAATTGGCATTTTTACCGAAGTTAGCTTTGGTTGGAGATAGGCTACATTTAGTGGCATTTGAAATAGGCCTCAATCGAAGTGAAGTCGTTTGGAAGTTATATTTCCCCACTAACGGGTTTCATTGGCAACGTGCGCCATCTTGTGTTCATCAGCCCTCTGCACACTTCAGTGGCCTATTTAGTCGGACTATTTTATGTTCAAGAAATATTTGAGCTGTAAAAACAAAGAGCGTCGCACACTCCATATGTATAACCTCCCAGTAATTTATTGGGTAAAAAACCACCAACGTTTAGGCATCACTGTGCCTTCTTCAGTGTGAGAACATAGGTTTATCCTTGGAAATGCTCTCAAATAACAAAACGCTTGCGCATCTTTTAGCCTGCATTTGGATATGAGTAATTTCTTGGCTCATCGTCAGTGTAACTTGTCATTTAGAATTAACGAGTTCCAAGTTTATTTGAAAATGTATTGATTTATACCCCATAATCCAATTTAGATTATAGATTAATTTAATCATTACGTCACTTTAGAATCAGGTTAAAAATAAAATGTTATGGGATCTAACTTTTAATTTGAATGTATATTTACAAACAAGTAATAGTGAACTAATTTAAATACATAGATATTCTTCAAATGCATACTTTAGCTTTTACACTTTTAATTTGAATGTATATTTACAAACAAGTAATAGTGAACTAATTTAAATACATAGATATTCTTCAAATGCATACTTTAGCTTTTACACCATAATGTCCCTGTTTAAAATAATCAAAATATCACAGTATTCAATAATATACAATAGTCTTCAGAACATCAACCTATCATATTTACAGGTATACAACCTTTTCCAATCACTACTTTTATCCAGTAATTTAACTGTGATAATGTGTATTACTGTATTTCTCATAGAAATACATATTTGTTGTCTTCAGACAATGAAAGGTTCCATGGTCAAGAACACTTAATTCATTCGAGGCAGCTTATCAAAACTTATCTATGCTAATGTCACTGCTCCAGCATTACTGCTAAAGTGAGTAATACAGTGAGTAACCCAATAGCACAGTAACCCAATAGCACAGTAACCCAATAGCACAGTAACCCACTAGCACAGTAACCCAATATAACCCAATAGCACAATAATCCAATATAACCCAATAGCACAGTAACCCAATAGCACAGTAACCCAATATAACCCAATAGCACAGTAACCCAATAGCACAGTAACCCAATATAACCCAATAGCACAGTAACCCAATATAACACAATAGCACTGTAACCCAATAGCACAGTAATCCAATAGCACAGTAACCCAATATAACCCAATAGCACAGTAACCCAATAGCACAGTAACCCAATAGCACAGTAAACCAATAGGCTACATTTCAGTGCACCACCTACTGATTGACACTGAGACAGTTTGTATCATACAATTGAACATCATTTTAGCAGTCCATTCAAAGTGAGTTTGGCTGCCATACCATTATCCATATAGAGTCCTTATTTTTTATTCTTTTTTATATATAACCTTCATTTAACCAGGAAGTCCCATTATGGACAGGATACCTCTTTCTCAAGGGGGACCTGGCCAAGAAGGGCAGCTCAATAAAAAGAGCTCACAAAACAACATTCAACAGAACAGTACATATGCAGCAAAAACGTCAATCTGAATATGAGTTAGTGGGTGACCTGTGCGTTGACCAGGGCATAGTAAGCCCCCTCTTTAGCCATGAGGTCAGCATGTGTACCCTGTTCTGTCACCTGACCATACTGAATGACCGCTATTTGGTCTGCGTTCTGGATGGTAGACAGGCGGTGGGCGATCACGATGCAGGTGCGGCCCTGCCGGGCGGCGTCTAAGGCCTGCTGGACAATCTGGGGGAGGGAGGGAGGGAGAGTGAGGGAGAGAGGGAGAGGGGGAAGGAGGGAGGGAGGGAGGAAACAGAGAGACAGAGAGGTTATTTGGGAAGGAGGGAGAGGCCATACTGTGTGAAGATAAGCTTTTGTGTGTTGCCGCCCGTCACCAGGCCATTCATTAATTAATTAATTAATTAATTAATTCATAGATAGAAAATGAGATGGCCAACACTCAATGTCCATGTGACTTACCTTCTCACTCTCAGTGTCCAGGGCGGAAGTGGCTTCATCCAGCAGCAGTACTTTAGGCTGTCTGACCAGGGCTCTGGCGATGGCTATCCTCTGTTTCTGACCTCCAGACATCTGGGTCCCCTTGTCCCCAACCCTGGTGTTGTATTTCTGACAAAACAACAACAACAACACAATTTATAGTCTGTCTATATTGAACACTTTTAAATATAAATTTCCAGCAGCCAAATTCTAAGTCATAATAGCCAGTCTTGGGCTAGTCAATAGCTATTGTATATTAATATCTGTAGAGAGACATTAGTTTAAGTTCTACTGTGACCTCACCACTGACATTTTTGGGATCCCTTTTGAGAAGACTTCAAATATCATCCTACAGCTACAGCCTATCATCTCTCCTCCCATCTCCCTCACTATACTGTTTCTATACCTCTGGCAGGCCCATGATGAAGTTGTGGATGTTGGCGTTCTTGGCTGCCTCCTCTATCTCGTCCTGGGAGACCTCTCTGCTGTTGTCCCCGTACTGGATGTTCTCTGAGATGCTGCAGTCGAACAGGATGGGCTCCTGTGACACCAGGCCCAGCTGAGACCTCAGCCACAACAGGTTCAGGCTCTTAGTATCCAACCCATCCACTAACTGAGACACCACAAAAATAACACAGATTTAGGTCAACCCCTTCACTAACTGAGACACCACAATAATACTACAGAGTTAAGATTAGAATGTTTTAAATGTTCAGATTAAAAAGAAGTAACATCTTGGAATACCAAAGGAGTTAATAATCCACCAATGTTACAAATATTAAATATTTAAATGCTAAAAAGTGGCCTTACAGTTTTACTATATTTGTTGCATTCTAATACACAGTATACTGGTTTAGCACCTTGAAATAGTTTTGAAAAGCATGTTTTACATTACATTTATTATTTTATTATTTTTGTGGTTGGTCTCACCACTTGTCCTTCAGCAGGGCTATAGAAGCGCTCTAGTAGTTGTATGGAGGTGCTTTTCCCACAGCCACTCTCCCCGACCAGCGCCAGGGTCTGACCAGGCCCCACTGACACGTTCAACCCCTGGAGAACCCTTACGTTCTGACGGGTCGGGTATGCAAAGTGGATCCCTCGGAACTCAATGTCCCCGGCAAAGTCCTTCTGGAAAAGAGAACATTTTTGTTCCAGAAAGAAAACAATGTTATATCATTGTTTGTTTGTTTGTTTGTATTGGAGTAAGACGCATCATAGCTCACTCACTGGCTTCCCTCCCTCCTCACTGTAAATGTCAATCTCTGGTTTCTTCTCCAACAAGCCAAGAATTCTCCCTGCTGCTGCTTTCGCCTTGGCAAAGTCAGGAGCAAAAGACGCAGACTCTCCTATGTTCATGGCAGCAAATATAATCACGGAAAACACACTGCGAAAGAAAAGGACAATGTTGTACTATCACTGCCACTATATTGGCAGACCCTGGCTATGACCCAACTCAACGAGGGTGTCTCAGGGAGATTTGGAATATGCAAAAAACACATTTACAATTCACACATGCGCATTAATACACACTTGTACATGTGTGAAATAGGACAAATATAAGCACCCTCCAAATTATTATTATTATTATTATTATTATTATTATTATTATTATTATTATATTATTATATTACTGTGTAGTGACAATGTGGCAGCCAGGGGTTCTAGTCAGGGTTGGGGTACATTCCATTTCAATTGCCGTCAATTCAAAAAGTAAACCCAATTCCAATGCCACATTTTCCTAATTGAAAAGCATTGACGAGAACTGGAATTAAAATTTCTGTATACTTCCTGAATTGACTGGAATTTAAGTGGAATTGACTCCAACCCTGGTGTGAGTGTATTTATTTAGATGAGGATATACTGTAACAGTAGCAGTATGTATACTCACAGGAAAACATTTTCATATTCTGTGTGACAGTGAGCAATAAGCCAGGACCCAAAACGGAAGATTGCAGCGTTGACCATGTAAGGGATTGCTTGGGCAATGGCAAATGTTAGTCCGTAGATGGGTGCCTTCACCAAACCGTTCCTGATGTATTCAATTGAAACCAAATCAGTACTTGATTGTCGTTTATAAGGTCAAGCAATCCAAAAGCTGAGTCTATAACAATGTGAATAATTGTATTCTTACTTGTATGGTCTTTCTAGACTGTCCATGAACTTGTGAAAGAAGACGTCCTCCCGTGTCAATCCAACAACCGTCTTGAAGTTTTCAACGGTCTCAGTAGATATCTACAAACATATATGAACATTTTATTTGAACAAATGGTATCACACACTGATATAGGCCACTGTCCCAAAGTGCATTGCAATTAGGGTTGCATAATGGCAGTAACCTTCCCGAAATTCCCTGTTATCCAGATATCCTGTTTGAAGGTTTCCCTGATTTCCTGCTGATTCCCTCCTGATTCCGGAAAAACTAGAACTGGGATTACTGGAAAACCTGGGAATTTTGGGAACATTACCGGAATTTTGCAACCCTAATTGCAATAGAAGGTTGATGTTTACCTTCCCAGACAGTTCCAGGGCACCCTGGTCTTTGGAGGCGTGGCCTGCCATGGCCCTCATCTGAATGATGTTGGCTCCGATGAGGAACGGCACACAGGCGAGGATGAGGAGGGTGAGCTGCCAGCTGTGGATGAAGGCCACCACGATGGCGATGGTGAGAGCACACACTGTGTTGGTGGCCAGACCCAACCTAGACCCAGTCGCCTGGTGGTGAGGAGAGAGGAAACAAGTTGGATCCATCCATTCTCAGACATTGGAACTCTATATGATGTAAATGTAAATGGTCACAAATACATAGAAGCATATGTACAGGTAGATATTTTCAAAGATTTGTACAGTAGAATGATTCTGAATTGACATTGACTTGATGTGATAGGTTTTGATTGCTAGCTCAATGTGTAAATCAGTGCATTGTGCTTACCCCTTTAACCAGAGATGCATCTGTGGCCAATCTGGTGGTTAGAACTCCCACTGCATTGTTGTTGTCATCAAACCATCCAATCTCCTGTAAGGAAGCAATTTAGAAAGGTTCTGAGGCAAAACACTACAAAGTGGCATTTCAGAATCGTCATTTTAGCAATGTTCTGAGGCAAAACACAGCAAAGTGGCAGTTCAGAATCGTCCTTTGTTTTTGGTATTATCAATACAGTAAAGTCAATTAAAAATCACAAGTCAGTCTTTTTGAATTTATGTACAATGTCTGAATTATTTATTTTCCTGCATGACAGTTTGTCCTACCTGTCTCATCATGGCATGGAATACCTGCCTCCTCAGCCTCATGGTAAGAAGTTCCCCTGATTTTCCAAACATGTAACCCTGAAACAGCAGAGATTTACCCAACCAGTCATACCCACAACGTATTAAGGCTTTGAGATAGATACAGAATTGTACTTTAAAGTGTGTCCCAAATGACACCCTATAGGCCCTGGTCAGACGTAGTGCACTGTATAGGGCATAGGGTGCCATTTTGGACACAGGTTAGATCTATAGATTAGCAAACCTTTAGGAAGTAGGTGACAAAAGCTACTCCTCCGATGAGAAGGAAAAGCAGGGAAAACATCATAGTTCTCTGTCGTTTGACTTCCGGGTCAACCTCAGCAAACACCTAGAGAAGGTCAAGGAGTGGAGAGAACCCCCCCCCCACAATTTTTTTTTAGATAACAACAGAAAATGAAAAGGACATTTAGGAAAATAAGACACAAAACCCACCAACCAAGACCATCAAATAAATGATGTGGAAAAATAAGACCACCTCCTTTAAATCAAACTCAATCAAGACACCAAGAAAATGTAAGTAGTCTCTACAGTATTTAATAATTATTCATATGAACACAAGGTGGTGCTCTTGTGAAACACTTACTCCAATGATTTTGGCGAAGATGATGGCGACACAGGGATAAACGGCTCCCCCCACCAGGCTAGACAGGGTTCCTACCAACAGGTACGGCCACTCAGGCTTGTTCAGGGCCAGGATTCTGGTGAAGGGGACGTCTGGAGCTTCCTCTGGTTTCTCTTCCTTCTGTCATCAAACATTGTCATCAATGACAAACTAAATGACCAAGGACCAACATGATATAACAGATCTTATTTCTGATGATAATAGACTATCACTATATAAAGTAGGGTGGCAGGTTCGAATCCCCGAGCCGACTAGGTGAAAAATATGTCGATGTGCCCTTGAGCAAGGCACTTAACCCTAATTGCTTCTTTAAGTCACTCTGGATAAGAGCGTCTGCTAAATGACTAAAACATACAGTGGGGGAAAAAAGTATTTAGTCAGCCACCAATTGTGCAAGTTCTCCCACTTAAAAAGATGAGAGAGGCCTGTAATTTTCATCATAGGTACACGTCAACTATGACAGACAAATTGAGAGATGTTTTTTCTCCAGAAAATCACATTGTAGGATTTTTAATGAATTTATTTGCAAATTATGGTGGAAAATAAGTATTTGGTCACCTACAAACAAGCAAGATTTCTGGCTCTCACAGACCTGTAACTTCTTCTTTAAGAGGCTCCTCTGCCCTCCACTCGTTACCTGTATTAATGGCACCTGTTTGAACTTGTTATCAGTATAAAATACACCTGTACACAACCTCAAACAGTCACACTCCAAACTCCACTATGGCCAAGACCAAAGAGCTGTCAAAGGACACCAGAAACAAAATTGTAGACCTGCACCAGCCTGGGAAGACTGAATCTGCAATAGGTAAGCAGCTTGGTTTGAAGAAATCAACTGTGGGAGCAATTATTAGGAAATGGAAGACATACAAGACCACTGATAATCTCCCTCGATCTGGGGCTCCACGCAAGATCTCACCCCGTGGGGTCAAAATGATCACAAGAACGGTGAGCAAAAATCCCAGAACCACACGGGGGGACCTAGTGAATGACCTGCAGAGAGCTGGGACCAAAGTAACAAAGCCTACCATCAGTAACACACTACGCCGCCAGGGACTCAAATCCTGCAGTGCCAGACGTGTCCCCCTGCTTAAGCCAGTACATGTCCAGGCCCGTCTGTAGTTTGCTAGAGTGCATTTGGATGATCCAGAAGAGGATTGGGAGAATGTCATATGGTCAGATGAAACCAAAATAGAACTTTTTGTTAAAAACTCAACTCGTCGTGTTTGGAGGACAAAGAATGCTGAGTTGCATCCAAAGAACACCATACCTACTGTGAAGCATGGGGGTGGAAACATCATGCTTTGGGGCTGTTTTTCTGCAAAGGGACCAGGACGACTGATCCGTGTAAAGGAAATAATGAATGGGGCCATGTATCAGCAAGGGCATTGAAGATGAAACGTGGCTGGGTCTTTCAGCATGACAATGATCCCAAACACACCGCCCGGGCAACGAAGGAGTGGCTTCGTAAGAAGCATTTCAAGGTCCTGGAGTGGCCTAGCCAGTCTCCAGATCTCAACCCCATAGAAAATCTTTGGAGGGAGTTGAAAGTCCGTGTTTTGTTATTGACCAAATACTTATTATCTTTTTAAGTGGGAGAACATGCACAATTGGTGGCTGACTAAATACTTTTTTTCCCCACTGTAAATTAATGCAACCATACATTATATACCATACATTATATACCATACATTATATAGTAAGTACTTATGATGATAGTTCAGCAATAGCACTATAACAAAGCCATGTTCCCATATAACACATAAAGGATGTCATATTGCTCCCTTAAGGATTATCTATGTAATAGTACCTTCTTGTCTTTCTTGGACTTCTTAGATTTCTTCTTGGTCGGTCTCATTTCCACGCGGCCACTGCTGATTGAGTTCCTTTCAAAGCCGCCATTTTCTATTCCTTCCTCGTTTACCACTTCCAGCTCATCCATGTCAGATGAGTCATACAGGACATCATCCAGATCCTCATATTTAGGAGGGTTGTCCTCTTCTTCCACAGGGTTCTCTTCATCTTCCTCTGGCTTCCCTTGACTCTGAACAACAGACAAGGTGTGATAGTGGGCTTCCCTTGACTCTGAACAACAGACAAGGTGATGATAGTGGGCTTCCCTTGACTCTGAACAACAGACAAGGTGTGATAGTGGGCTTCCCTTGACTCTGAACAACAGATAAGGTGATGATAGTGGGCTTCCCTTGACTCTGAACAACAGACAAGGTGTGATAGTGGGCTTCCCTTGACTCTGAACAACAGACAAGGTGATGATAGTGGGCTTCCCTTGACTCTGAACAACAGACAAGGTGATGATAATGGGCTTCCCTTGACTCTGAACAACAGACAAGGTGTGATAGTGGGCTTCCCTTGACTCTGAACAACAGACAAGGTGTGATAGTGGGCTTCCCTTGACTCTGAACAACAGACAAGGTGATGATAGTGGGCTTCCCTTGACTCTGAACAACAGACAAGGTGATGATAGTGGGCTTCCCTTGACTCTGAACAACAGACAAGGTGATGATAGTGGGCTTCCCTTGACTCTGAACAACAGACAAGGTGTGATAGTGGATTTGATCATGTTACACACAGAGCTTGTTTACTGCTGTTCATTATTCATATAGACACAGCCTTGATAAGGTATATCGCTCTGATGCTGATGATATGTGGCTCTAAATATGACTCTGATCAACATGATTTAGATGTTGACTGATTCTACTGTCGAGGCAGAGTTGGGGCCCTGGTCAAAAGTAGTGCACTATAAAGGGAATAGTGTGCCATTTGGGACTCAGTGAGGGGGATACAGTACCTGCTGCATGACCAGAGAGTAGTAGACTCCCTTCCTGGCCATGAGTTCCCTGTGTGTTCCCTGCTCCACCACCTCCCCATTGCTGAAGCCAGCGATCACGTCAGCTGTTCTGATGGTGGACAGGCGGTGGGCGATCACTATCGTGGTGCGGCCCGCCCTGGCCTAAGGGAATGGGAGGAGACAATATTGTCATCATTTATTCCAAATGTAAAAAATGTTGTATTAGGTCTTCATTTTCACTGAGATGGATTCCAACCAGATCTCATGGATTCATTGTGATTCTTGACTTTTGTCCGAGTGCCGTAAACGTGAACTTGCAAGGCTGCAGTCAAGCAAATAGAATTAGGCTACGCCGTCAAATGTGAGATTAGGTTGCGCAAAACCAGGTGTGAGAACAACCTTAAGCATGGGTCTGGTCCTCAGGGAGGGTACTGACCTTATCCAGAGCGGCCTGGACGACCGACTCACTCTGGGTGTCCAGGGCGGATGTGGCCTCGTCCAGCAGGAGGATCTTTGGGTTTTTGACCAGGGCCCGGGCGATGGCAATCCTCTGCTTCTGTCCTCCACTGAGCTGGGCTCCCCGCTCCCCCACCATGGTGTTCAGCTTCTGTTAACGCCACATGAAATGGGATGGAGATTCAATAATCATATTTAATTTGTCCATTTGGATAATATCATCACTATTCGGCCATTTCCTTACTCTAAATACAATTTCAAAACAAAACAAAAAACATTTCAATTCAACACAGTCACCATAGAAACAACAGAATATCTTCTGTCGTACTTACTTCAGATCATTTGTACACCATAGATAATTTAATGTATAGTACATGTGAAACACTGAAGCCATTGTATGCTGTCATTTGTGAGGATCCTATCCCACATACATCGGGGAGCTTGGAGATGAAGTCGTATGCGTTGGCCTCTCTCACGGCCCGTTCGATGTCCTCATCTGTGGCATCCTCTCTGCCGTAGCGGATGTTCTCTGCGATGGTTGTTCCGAATAGCACAGGTTCCTGACTGACGATACCCATATTCTCCCTCAGCCACTTCACATTCAGGGTCCGGATGTCCCGACCATCCAGGGTAATCTGACAACAAACCAGGGTCATATTCACTAGGCATGCAAATTTCTCCGCTTTGCTGACAATTATTTTTCTCTGCTCATACAGGAGTAATAAAGGTGGGAATTTTTGTTTATTATTATAATAATAATTATTGTATTTATTATTTTGATTTATCAGGGTGTGCTGCAGCAGCCTTAACACCCTTTACCTGCATACCTCTCCTGAGGTTGGATAATAAAGCATGTGAGTCCTTCAGTGGAGGCTGGTGGGTGGAGCTATAGGAGGACGGGCTCATTGTAATGGATGGAATTTATTCCGTCCTCTTATAGCTCCACCCACCAGCCTCCTCTGGAGTCTTTATAGTGGGACATGTGTCTCTTCTTCATGACTCTGTATGCACTCTGGTTCTGTTAAAATGCACTTTAAACACACTTTGAATAAACCTTGATTAGATGTGTTCATACCTCTCCTGAGTCTGGATCATAAAAACGCTGCAGCAGCTGAATGGTGGTGCTCTTCCCACATCCACTGGCTCCAACCAGAGCTATGGTCTTCCCACGAGGCACTGTCAGATTCACTCCTTGAAGAATCTACAGCGACAGGGAACACATTCCACAATGTATTTTTACCTGTCATTTTACTATTGTACGGCTTGTCATTATGTTTTTGTCATCATTTATGCAAGTATGCTAATCCAACTGGAAACTGTGAAAATTCAACAAAACTTCTTCCTTATTTTGCATTTTACAAATAATTTGGAGACAGGTTAGTGTCTGGATCTGGTTCGATTCAAATCTACTACTTACTTTGACATCTTTCCTGGAGGGGTAGCTGAAGTGGATGTTCTTGAATTCAATGTCTCCTTTCACACAGTCTGGTTTGTGACCTTCCTTTGAACTGCTGTCTATGGGCCGCGGCTATGACAAACAAATCAACTCACATCAACTGCGGCAGTAGGACAAACGTCTAAATTTGACTTGAATTCTTGAGATCATGTTGTTCTGAGTGAGTTAGAGTGAGTTCATACAGTTTCAATGCTATTGTGATTCAGGGGGTTAAACCGAATACTTCTGGTACCTGGTCAATGGTATTGTAGACTTCATAGGCAGCACCCCGGGCTTTGGCGATGGCTTCCAAGTTAGGAGCACCCTGGCCCAAAGAGAACGCCCCAATCATCACTGAGAAGAAAACCTAAAATGAACAGCAATAAAAAATGTAATGAAGAAAGGAATTATATTACATGCCAGACAGAGTAACAGGTGTGAAGACAGAGTAACAGGTGTGAAGACAGAGTAACAGGTGTGAAGACAGAGTAACAGGTGTGAAGACAGAGTAACAGGTGTGAAGACAGAGTAACAGGTGTGAAGACAGAGTAACAGGTGTGAAGACAGAGTGACAGGTGTGAAGACATTGCAGAGGCCTCTTCACAATAACATTTTAATTTCACTTTAGGATCTTCCATAAAAGCTTACTGTAATGGTTTTTCCAATGGTGTAGTTTTCAGGCTCGTCTACAGAGAGCTTGGTCCCGTACCAGAAAGCCAAGGCGTACGTCCCAAATATGACGAACTGGGTGAAGCCCATGGACACGTTAGTGGTGATGGCCTTCTTTATTCCAAAGTTTTTAGCATCCTCCAAGTTGTTTTCATACCTAAAATAGATAGAAGACATGCATCAATAGTGGAATGTGTCTTGATTTTGGTAGATTGTATTAATAATTATGGGAAGAGATACACTGTTTTTTGCAACACATTAATTAGTTAATAACTGACTAACCTTTCCACAGCTTTCTTCTGTCCATTGAAAGCCACAACTGTCCTGATAGCCACTAGTATCTCTTCAGCGACCGCCCCTGCTTTGGCATAGGCAGACAGCTCCTTACTGGTCAGGGTGGCAAGTATCTGAAATCAAATACAAACGTTAATGAATACGGTATCTTACACTGCTGATGTAAAAAGGAATTTATACAATAAATGTGATTGTGGAAATCTGAGAGGATTGGATAAGTATAAACTAGGGGTCATAAGTATAAACTAGGGGTCAATTTGGGTTTGGGCACAAGAGTAGAGATGACACCACTGTTTAGTGGCACATATGAAAACAATATTTTGCCTGCGTCCCAAATGGCACCCTATTCCCTATATAGTCTACTACTTTCGAAGAGGGCCCATACGGTCCAAAGTAGTGCACTATATAGGGAATAGGGTGCCATTTGGGATGAAGATCATTGTAGGTCATTGGTAGTCTTACTTTGGACCAGACGGCAGCTGATCCTGCCAGGAGAGGACTGACGGCCAGGATGACAAGGGTCAGCTTCCAGCCGAAGATGAAACCAATGATGAACCCTGACAAGAAGGTACAGAAGAACTGCACAAACACACAGATCTTGTCTCCAAGGCCTTCGTTGATTGTGTTGATGTCACTGTAGAAAGTCAAATTATTGGCAGTGCGCTAAAACTGACATAATCCTGATTATTGAAACAATCTTAATAGCATTGTTTACATCTGTAGTTGTTCAATGTGATCATCTAGGCTAAAATATCACACTTTCTTTGATATAAAATAAACCCCAATCATTCATCCAATGTATCAAACTTACTCTGTTAACCTGACGTTGAGAACTCCTATCTGGTGTGTATCAAACCAGGACATCTGCTGGTGGAGGATGGCATGGAAGTATTTCTCCCGGATCCGTTTGGTCTGTTTGGTGGCTGTCAGCAAGAACAACATCACCTGAAAGGTCCCCAGCAGGAACACAGCACAACCGATCCCGATGAAGTAATAGGCATGTCTGGAAATTCAAATGTATACATCAAAGAGTATATGTTTAAGCAATAAGGCCCGAGGGGGTGTGGTATATGACCAATATACCATGGCTAAGGGCTGTTCTTAGGCACGATGCAACGCAGAGTATATTGGCCATATACCACAAACCCTAGAGGTACCTTATTACTATTATAAACTGGTTACCAATGTAATTAGAGCAGTGAAAATAAATGTTTTGTCATACCCGTGGTATATGGTCTGATATACCACGGCTGTCGGGCCAATCAGCATTCAGGGCTCGAACCACCCAGTTTATAATCATAAATAAAATCATAATTGTATTTACATGAGGATTATATTTATTATATAATATATTTATAATGTGTTTGTTATCTACTGTACTCATTATCACTTACCGAGTCATTAGAGCCTCTATATCAACTCCAGGAATTTGAATACATCCGTCAGTTGAGTTCAATAAAGCACTGATCTCCTCCACAGTCAAATTGGCTATGGAAAAATGACAATACCAGTTGGCAATGTTCACAATCTGGCGTACCTAACATATGATATGTGTAGTATAAAACATAATCCACAAATCACCATCATATATGGTGAAGATATGCCTAAACAATACAACCATAATATAAATACTTTCATATGTGTATCTCATTCTGTAATACATGGACACAAAGGATCCCTGCACTTTATAGCCATTACACATGTAAGATCTTAATTTGAGACAGTTTGCTACAAACAGGAAAATAATCCTGCCTATAATTAATGGACATTTTCATTAGGGAAAATCAAGTCTGAAATTTCAAAGTGGAAATGACAAACTTCAGGAGCCTTTTTAAACCTTTTCAAATCAGCTACAAGTTAAGAATGGCGCTGGATTGGATAGCGGACGTTTTACGAGCTCCTAACCAATTCTGCTATTTAGGTTTTTATTTCTTTATTTGTTTTATTATTGACCCTGTTTTCTTCCACTTGTTTTGGTTAGGCTAGATATACATTTTACACACATGGTACTTTTATACACAGTAATTAGACAACAAATATATATATTTTTTGATTATACACATTACATTTTGGATAGATACTGGATAGGTACTCAGAAATCTACATAGTGGTTTCAGTCAAAACTATTACTGATCATGAGCTTTTTAATCCCACCCCTCTGCTACTCTCAGTCCACCCCACCTAAATGTATCTCCGTAGACCATCCTCTTTAGATTTTCACGTGCCACATATCTTTCGACTGTGCTGTGATGTCTTACATGAATTTTGAACCTTTCTAATCTCACAGTATCCAAAGATTGTAAGTTAAAGATGAATATTTTTACTAAAATGTTATAATATTGTTGATTGATTGACTATGTCTTTCCAAATATCCCAACAGTGCTATTTGTAGAGTTAATTTTAGGTAAATGTTATAATTTTTCAGCCATTCCTGAACCTGAGACCTGATCTTAACGTTTCCCCCATTGTTTCCTATGACCGAAAAGAGCTTCTGGACATCAGAACAGCGATCACTAATCTCGTATTGGATGAAGATTTCTACTTCAACGAGTCGGCGGCGCAGGACATACTGCTCACCCCGGACCAGGCCCTGATTCCCGACACTCGGAAGAGAAAGAGACAGCGCAAGAGAGGCCGACATGCGGACACCCTGACAAAACTACGTTGGCGAGTACATAAACTGCCTCTACCCTCTGTTCTTTTGGCGAACGTGCAAGAGAACAAACTGGACGAGCTCTGTTCGAGACTATCATATCAATGGAACCTGAAGAACTCTAATATCCCATGTTTCTCGGAGTCGTGGCTGAATGAAGACACGGACAATATACATCTACCCCGGATAAGATCAAGGGGGGAGGTGTGTGTCTCTGTTAACAACAGCTGGTGCGCAATCTCTAATATTAAGGAAGTCTCGAAGTTCTGCTCACCTGAGTAAGAATACCTCATGATAAGCTGTAGACCATACTATTTACCAAGATAGCTGTGTATTTAACACCACAAGCCTAGAAGACAGTGTGTGCCCTCAGACATGGAGGGAGGCAAAGGTCATTCGGCTACCCAAGAATAGCAGAGCACCCTTAATGGTTCAAACAGCTGACCAATCAGCCTGTTACAAGTGCTTAGCAAACTTTTGAAAAAAAATGGTTTGATCAAATACAAAGTTATTTGACAGAAAACAATAACAGACAACTGACTTTCAGCTTATAGGGATGGACTCAACATGCTCAGCACTGACACAAATGACTGATGATTGGCTGAAATAAATTATACTGAACAAAAATATAAACGCAACATGCAACATGCAACATGCAGCTATTCTGTATTAACAAAGAGCAAAGGTCCTCCTATATGCTTAATTTAGAGTTATTTATGCAACTTTAGTTGTGATACAAATGTTGGGCTATATGTTTTGACTTTTAATACATTCTAAGGCTGCATGATGTGACTCTAATGACATGATTTGATAAAGGTTGCATGAAAGGCATGAGCTCTGCTTTGTTTTTTGTGCAGGCTGTACACTCGTCATCAGTCTCTTAATCACAATTTGACATGCACTTGATAATGCCTCTAATTTCCCGGCTGCATCCCCTTTGTGTGGCCGTAATGCCCCTAAAGAAAATCCATACCTTTTGCAGCCAGTGGCCATTATGCCCTTGGGCTGAATATAACAATTACACACAATTCCCTTCTCCGGCTGCGTGCCAAAGCACCTCTCACTCGCATGGCTCTCCATCACATGATCTGGTCTTTCTCACAGGCTACAAGTGAAGACAGACACATTGGGGACGCAAATGCGCTCATCCTTATCCAATTCCGAGGCGCATATTGAAAATATTGGAAGAACTGTCCACATTTACTTTTCGTCAGCCAACAAGATGAGTAGGCCTAACAAACAGCAAAAGCACTAGCCTATGTCAATCTACTATCCCCCATAGTACAAAAGTTGACCTATTCTATTCTGTGCAATAAATAAATATTCCAAACATAGTCTGGGACAGTTGTAGGATGAGATAGATTCCAAATTAATACAACCACTAACATCAAAAAACCTGTTTTAAGCAATGAGCCTGACGCAACAGATGAGAACGTTTAGCTTAAAATGTTGATAAACTAGTCGGCTATTTCTTCCCATTATAAGCGCAGCAATGCACACACAGCAGTAGGCTATAAGCACAAATGTTCCATTAGCAGGAAAACACCATTCTCGAAAGTGACCACAAATGTGATTATTCATGTAATACTTTTATTATAAAGGCGCATTTGTATGGTGAAAATTATCTTCCCCAAACTTGAAACTCATGCGTATGTATGCCAGTTAGGATCTACACCCGTTGTAAAGCGGATTAATGTGCTTCATTTTAAGAAGTTATTTGGCCACTTTAGTTGTGACACAAACCTTATCAAAGCATATGGGCTAGGCTACATGAGATGATTAGAAAAAGTTGTGACTCGTGACCACCAGTGTGGCGGTAATAAGGTCACCATAACGGCCCTAATTATGTCATGTTTCATGTGGACCCCAGGGCGAGTAGCTGATGCTTTTGCAGCGGCTAATGGGGATTCTAATAAACACCAATACCAAACACTAAACCGATGCTGGCACTAAGACCGCACTCAACAAGCTGTATAGGACTATAAGTAAACAAGAAAATGCTCACCCAGAGGCAGCGCTCCTAGTGGATGATGATTTTAATGCAGGAAAACTGAAATCCTACCAGCCTTATTCTAAAATGGATTAAATTAATTGTTTTCTTCATCAATCTACACACAATACCCCATAATGACAAAGCGAAAACAGGTTTTTAGAAATGTCTGCAAATTTATTACAAATAAAAAACTGAAATACCTTATTTACATAAGTATTCAGACTCTTTGCTATGAGACTCGAAATTGAGCACAGGTGCATCCTGTTTCCATTGATCATCCTTGAGATGTTTCTACAACTTGATTGGAGTCCACCTGTGGTAAATTCAAATGATTGGAGATGATTTGGAAAGGCACCCATCTGACTATGTAAGGTCCCACAGTTGACAGTACATGTCAGAGCAAAACCCTAAGCCATGAGGTCGAAGGAATTGTCCATAGAGCTCCGAGACAAGATTGTGTCGAGTCACAGATTTGGAGAAGGGTACTAAAAATGTTCTGCAGCATTAAAGGTCCCCAAGAACACAGTGGCCTTCCATCATTCTGAAATGGAAGAACCACCAAGACTCTTCTTAGAGCTGGCCGCCCGGCCAAACTGAGCAATCGGGGGCGAATGGCCTTGGTCAGGGAGGTGCAGAGTCCATGCCCCGACGAATTGAGGCTGTTTTAAGAGCAAAAAAGCCCCTCTGTGGAGATGGGAGACCTTCCAGAAGGACAACCATCTCTGCAGCACTCCACCAATCAGGCCTTTACGGTAGAGTGGCCAGACGGAAGCCACTACTCAGTAAAAAGGTATATGACAGCCCGCTTGTTTGCCAAAAGCCACATAAAGACTCTCAGACCATGACAAACAAGATTCTCTGCTGATGAAACAAGATTGAACTCTTTGGCCTGAATGCCAAGCGTCACGTCTGGAGAAAACCTGCCACCATCCCTACAGTGAAGCATGGTGGTGGCAGCATCATGCTGGGGGGATGTTTTTCAGCGGCAGGGACTGGGAGACTAGTCAGGGTCGAGGGAAAGATGAACGGAGCAAAGTACAGGGAGATCCTTAATGAAAACATGCTCCAGAGTGCTCAAGACCTCAGACTGGGGTGAAGGTTCACCTTCCAACAGGACAACGACCCTAAGCACACAGCCAAGACAACGCAGGAGTGGCTTCGGGACATGTCTCTGAATGTCCTTGAGCGGCACAGCCAGAGCCTGGACTTGAACCCAATCAAACATCTCTGGAGAAACCTGAAAATAGCTGTGCACCGATGCTCTCCATCCAACCTGACAGAGCTTGAGACAATCTGCAGAGAAGAATGGGAGAAACTCCCCAAATACAGGTTTACCAAGCTTGTAGCGTCATACCCAAGGGGACTCGAGGCTGTAATTGCTGCAAAAGGTGCTTCAACAAAGTACTGACTAAATGGTCTGAATACTTATGTAAATAAGGTATTTCTGTTTAGTTATTTATATACATTTACAAAAATTTATAAAAATCAGTTTTTGCTTTGTCATCATGGGGTATTGTGTGTAGATTGATGAGGGAAAAAAAGATTTAATCAATTTTAGAATAAGTCTGTAACGTAACAACATGTGGAAAAAGTCAAGGGGTCTGAATACTTTCTGAATACACTGTATACACTAAACATTCACAAAGTGGGATACACTAGCAGTGGGGACAGGGTAAAGTATAAACAGTAAACATTGTCTGCATTGTTGAGTAAGCATTTCACTGATAGGGCTCTATTTTGGGCTGCCGTTAAGGCAGCACTAGTGTCAAACGCACGTTAATTTGTGCTCTGCTATTGTTCAACTATTGCGCAAGGATTGGTAATTTACCTCTCTTATATCAGCTTGCTTGCACTCAGATGGGAGGGGTGGAAATATTTGAGGTGCGTCCTTAAAAAAATGATCAAAGTGCTCATTTCAGGGAGTGCTGGAAGGGATATTTAAGACCAAACAAATACTGGTTTTAGCGGTTATGCCGTTGGTTATGGCATGAATTTTGACAGTGAAAACGCAGCCTATCCAGCCGTGATGCACACTGCCCATATGCACATGGAACAAGAGTAATGTTCTTTTGGTGCCTGTATAGGCCTTCTTAGTATGTAAAAACATAAAACACTATATTTTCCCCCCATTTTGTTTTATTTGATTAAAAACCAAGCATAGCCTCCCCTCCTCTCAATGAAGCCTGTTTTCTTTTTTGTCCTGCCCAATGTAATCAAATCAAGCTAGTCAAGACCATATAAAGGGTTTGGCTCAGTGAGACCTCTTGGAAATCAATCTTAATCACCAAAGCTTTATTAAAAGATCAAGTTTGAGAGGAGCAAAACAGTGAGCTGACATTCCCTTTTTGTCTATGTATTGTAGGCAGGCGTACATTATTTTAGCCATGCTTTAGCCATGTGTAAAACCCTACATGTGTCCATGCCCATCATGAAACGAGAGATGAGAACCTCAGTGAATACCTGTGAACCTCTATTTAGAAGTTATTTTCCTGTAACGATTGCTTGTTTTCTGTTTCATATTTTTTAAACCCAAGCCCTCTATAGGCTACCGTTACCCTATAGGCCTACTATAACAAAGGATGGATCAACAGCAATGTGTCAGTCTTTTTTATCCTGGAGGTTTTATAACATCTCTACATTTTACATGTATTTATTGTTGTTGTTGTTGTTGAAAAAACTAACAGATTGCTTGTCCTGGTTTTATGTTGAGAACGTCCATGGCACACATGCAACTTCTGGAGAAGTGTGAATGAGATCTATAAGATGGTTCCAATATGTATTAAAACACTATATTTGGAACAATATGATGGTGAGTGGACATTCTCCCTTTATTTAATCCCATTTTTCAATCTTGTCTCATCGCTGCAACTCCCCAATGGGCTCGGGAGAGGTAAAGTGGGATCGAAGCCGGGTCTGTAGTGCGATGCAGTGCCATAGACCGCTGTGCTACTCGGGAGACCCCTCCCTTTCTCTTTATATTGGATCTTTGTCCAACTACTGTGAAACGTTTGGATGTGTGCAAAACCCTCCATAGTCTGCGTTGTTTTAATATGATATGTTCACTGGGAGCAATTATGGTGCCTGTAAGTGTATTTGGAAATAGCCTATTTAAAACAAGTTGTTGTTTTGTTTAAAATGTGATTAGAATTACTTGCTCTCTTTTTAGGCCTTATCAATAATGAATTGTATCTTGCTTATTGACAACTTTTGGCATGTCCATGCTCAGCCATAATGCAATTTACAGTAGGCCTAGCCCCGATATCAGTGCGAATGCTATGTATATACAGTGGGGGAAAAAAGTATTTAGTCAGCCACCAATTGTGCAAGTTCTCCCACTTAAAAAGATGAGAGAGGCCTGTAATTTTCATCATAGGTACACGTCAACTATGACAGACAAAATTAGGAGAAAAAAATCCAGAAAATCACATTGTAGGATTTTTAATGAATTTATTTGCAAATTGTGGTGGAAAATAAGTATTTGGTCAATAACAAAAGTTTCTCAATACTTTGTTATATACCCTTTGTTGGCAATGACACAGGTCAAACGTTTTCTGTAAGTCTTCACAAGGTTTTCACACACTGTTGCTGATATTTTGGCCCATTCCTCCATTCAGATCTCCTCTAGAGCAGTGATGTTTTGGGGCTGTCGCTGGGCAACACAGACTTTCAACTCCCTCCAAAGACTCCTTCATTGCCCGGGCGGTGTGTTTGGGATCATTGTCATGTTGAAAGACCCAGCCACGTTTCATCTTCAATGCCCTTGATGATGGAAGGAGGTTTTCACTCAAAATCTCACGATACATGGCCCCATTCATTCTTTCCTTTACACGGATCAGTCGTCCTGGTCCCTTTGCAGTAAAACAGCCCCAAAGCATGATGTTTCCACCCCCATGCTTCACAGTAGGTATGGTGTTCTTTGGATGCAACTCAGCATTCTTTGTCCTCCAAACACGACGAGTTGAGTTTTTACCAAAAAGTAATATTTTGGTTTCATCTGACCATATGACATTCTCCCAATCCTCTTCTGGATCATCCAAATCCACTCTAGCAAACTTCAGACGGGCCTGGACATGTACTGGCTTAAGCAGGGGGACACGTCTGGCACTGCAGGATTTGAGTCCCTGGCGGCGTAGTGTGTTACTGATGGTAGGCTTTGTTACTTTGGTCCCAGCTCTCTGCAGGTCATTCACTAGGTCCCCGTGTGGTTCTGGATTTTTTGCTCACCGTTCTTGTGATCATTTTGACCCCCACAGGGTGAGATCTTGCGTGGAGCCCCAGATCGAGGGAGATTATCAGTGGTCTTGTATGTCTTCCATTTCCTAATAATTGCTCCCACAGTTGATTTCTTCAAACCAAGCTGCTTACCTATTGCAGATTCAGTCTTCCCAGCCTGGTGCAGGTCTACAATTTTGTTTCTGGTGTCCTTTGACAGCTCTTTGGTCTTGGCCATAGTGGAGTTTGGAGTGTGACTGTTTGAGGTTGTGTACAGGTGTCTTTTATACTGATAACAAGTTCAAACAGGTGCCATTAATACAGGTAACGAGTGGAGGACAGAGGAGCCTCTTAAAGAAGAAGTTACAGGTCTGTGAGAGTCAGAAATCTTGCTTGTTTGTAGGTGACCAAATACTTATTTTCCACCATAATTTGCAAATAACTTCATTAAAAATCCTACAATGTGATTTTCTGGATATTTTTTTCTCAATTTGTCTGTCATAGTTGATGTGTACCTATGATGAAAATTACAGGCCTCTCTCATCTTTTTAAGTGGGAGAACTTGCACAATTGGTGGCTGACTAAATACTTTTTTCCCCCCACTGTATGTCCACATTGAAGCCATGCAATTACTTTGAACAATGTTGACTGCAAACAGGTTCAAGTTAACATATTTAGCAAAGATGGGATAGGTCTACATTTTATTATTTATGTAAGCTGTTTAACAAACTATAATGGACTAACTTTGGAATTGGAGTTGATTCCAAGGCAATACATAAAAGACCATAAATACACAACTTGAATAAACCAAATATTTAGCCATGGAGTACTTTCTGAATGGCCAGTGAGGGGCCAAGCCTGACACACCCACAACTGGTTTAATTGTCAAAAAACCCAGCCCTTTCTCGCCACCGTCACCGATAATTTTTGGTTGTGAAAATAGAAAATATATTTCTGACAAACCCCCCAACCTAAAGCCCTACCGCCAGCACTTAGATGTACCATTGCATTAGGTTTGTTCAAATAGATCCCTTAGTCTACACCTGTTTTTTACGAAGCATGTGATGAATAAAATGTGTTTTGATTTGAAGTTTTAAATGTCCTTTAACAGAGTGTTCAAATTAAGATCCTACATATGTACCTTGTCAAACAGAATTTGTACCTGTAACGTTGAGCCGCTGTCCACTTTGTACAAAGCTGTCGGTCATCTGTCCAAACACTACACACATAAGGGGCAGCGCTATCCCGTGGAGGGCAGCACATAGCAGGCCGATTATCATTAGGAGCACCTCACAACCCGTGGCGTAGCGGAACTACAACCACAACACACATAAAACCACAGTCATATGCAGCCGAAATTGGAATGACTGGAGAATATGAATCTTGTCATGATCACTTGTAACAAATTATCACATTTTGACATATACTATATGTACTATAGTGTATGTGCAGATTACCAAAATATTGTTGTGTATTTCCTACTATATCTGAAACCAAAGTCACGACATACCAACTGGAAAAATCCAACTGCTTTTGCAGGTTCTTTTTTCTTCCTTCTTGAAAATGAAACATAGATTTATGAGCAAACAAAATATATTTAACAGTAGTAGCACACTGTGACAGGAATAAAGTAGGAATACCATTATGGCAATGTTGCTTACCCCAGGCCCTTCTTTGGCTTGCACTCCGTGTCAACAGTTGGCAGCCCCTCTGTCATCCGCTCCTGAGGCTTCTTATCCTCATCGATGGCCAGCTTGGGGTAACTTTTTTCAAATGCCTCTGAATCAATTAAACATTTACCAATGATAAATTGAACATTTACATCATTTTACAGGGACAATTGGGGTTAAGGGCCTTGCTGAAGGACACATAAACAGATTTTTCACCCAGTCAGCTCCAGGATTCAAACCACCGACCTTTCGGTTAGGTTATTGGTCCAATGCTCTTAACTGCTAGGCTACCTGTGTCCAATGAGGCAGCTTGGTCTCATAGATTAGACATAACATAGTAAATGTAAATTCGGGACACTCAAATTAGTATGTTAGCTAACCCTTCCCCTAACCTTAACCCTTTTAACTAACCCTTCCCCTAACCCTAACCTTAACCCTTTCAGTGACCCTTCCCATAACCCTAACCCTAACCTTAACCCTTTAACCTAACTCCTAACGTAACCCTAACCTTAACCCTAACCCATAAACCTTACCCCTAGCCTAGCTAACGTTAGCAAGCTAGCTAACCTTAGCCACCTAGCCACCTAGCTAGAATTCATTACATATCATACTTTTTGCAAATTCGGAACATATTGTACATTTAGCAAATTCGTAACATATAATACGAATTGTAATTTCTAACATGTCATATACGAAATGGGTGATGGACATCCACAAATAATACATACCATAAAAAACGTAACATATCTATTCTATTCTATTGTATTTTAGTCTATGCCGCTCCGACATTGCTCATCCATATTTATTTATATATTCTTAATTCCTTTACTTTAGATTTGTGTGTATTGTGTGTACTGTTGTGAAATTGTTAGATATTACTTGTTAGATATTACTGCACTGTTGGAGCTAGAAACACAAGCATTTCGCTAAACCCGCAATAACATCTGCTAAACATGTGTATGTGACCAATAACATTTGATTTGATTTGATTTGATATCATACTAAATTGAATTTTACGATTTACATAGAGAATAATAGGAAATGCTCTGAGACCAGGTGGAAAGATACCTCTCACTTTGGTGTACTGACTGTACAGAATTATTTTATTTAACTTACTGATTGTATCAGTCAACCACAACTCGTTATAATCTACTCTTAACTAGGAATCCTATGCTAATAAATAAGACAGTAAATTCTGTGAAACAGACGTTACCCTCAGGGATGGTTGGTAGAGAGTCTGGTATGCCCCCATCCTCTCTCCCCATGGTGAATGAATTAAGACACTGCGTTCCTGGAATTCAGAGAAAGCGATTTAAAACCGTAATTTCAATACAGTAAATATGAGAATATTTGCGGACCCTAAATGAATTACTTAATGTACATTTTGAAAAGTTAATAATGATTTCTGTCCTAAACAATCTGTTGAATGCTATGCTACGGCGAGTTGAGGTTGCCTTCATGTATGTATACATGTTGTAATACATGTTTAAGTTGCTTTTAACTAGACGAACATGATTTTGTCCAATGGACAGCAACATACAAGTTAAGTTAACTTATGTAACGTTGATAAACTGTGATGTCATTTAGCAAATAATTAAAGTAATGTATTTTAATGGAGGGTTCTTTCCGGAACCAGGGAGGCTGTACAAGGGTCATGCACTGCCTGCCTCATCAACACTTGCTATTCCTGCCGTATCTCGAATTATTTTATATTTTCAATATTCATTATGACATTATTAAATAGCAAATATTGGCAAATGTAGTATTAAGCTACATACCAAAAGGTGCATATTGGTTTTTATACCTAGTGGAACTAAGTTAAACATTTAAAACGAATTAATCACAATAAGAGGGGTTTTGCCAACAACAACAAAAATTAAAGCTATGGAAAAACATTTTTAAAAAGCATGTTATACAAAATGTTGTAGTCTACAAACATTCATAAATACAGACGTAATGTGTACAGATGTGGGCTACTTACCTTCAGAGAATCCAGTATGTGCCTTTTAGACAATCCACAAGCTATTCTCTCAATAATACCACCCTTACTAATTGTCAGAGGAATGTAATCATTATTTTAGGAGCTGGGAGATTTTTTATATCGCTATGCAGGACGGCATCATCATCAGGTGTCAGGTGTCAAGTTACTTCTAGTGAAGGAGCCTATTGACATTCCACTCACCTAGGGGAGGTGCGTCATGACACATTATACAATTAATCAATAATGACACTTAAAGTCACTGATGGCATATTTCATATACAGTATTTACAAAACTAGGTAATTTGATGATGATTTATCCTGCCTTCGATTAGACTCATTTCTAATACATCTAATAAACCTTTGCTCAATAAATTATTTAAAGATTATTTATTTATTTATCATTTAGCAGACGCTCTTATCCAGAGCGCCTTACAGGAGCAATTAGGGTTAAGTGCCTTGCTCAAGGGCACATCGACAGATTTTTCATCTAGTCGGCTCGGGGATTAGAACCAGCGACCTTTCGGTTACTGGCACAACGCTCTTAACCACTAAGCGACCTGCCGTCTCTATATAACTCCATTATTGTCTGAATAATGTTTTCCTTTTAGTGGTTTTCAAAAGCGATTTTTTTTTAATTGTGAAAATATTTTACATTTTCTATTGCATCACATTTTCACATCTTACAATATGTGGCATAGCATTGACAAACTATTCAGACCATGACATCAGTGAATCACTCTATGCACGCAGTCACAGTCACTCAAGTGCAGATTTATGTGACAAGTGAATGAACTTTTGCACGTTTTAAGTTCCTAGGACATGTGCACTGTCACACCTCAAAGTCATCTGGTTGGCATAATATTTCTGCTTCTATGGGTGTGACAAGCAACTTTCATAACCTTTGAAACGCATCCAAGTGCTAATCTGAAATTGTCATCAACTAGGATCCTTAAATCTCAAATGAAAAGAGAGACACATTGTCATTGTAAGCTTATTATTATAAATGTTGTTATTGAGTTCATGAATGAATATTCAGCATACACATTTGTACCATTGTTCTAATGGCATGACACATTCATTCAAATGATATTTGCCAGGGGCTTGGAGACCGCAGTATGCTGCCAAGTGAATATTAGGGTGATCAATACAATGTTTGAATATTAGGATGATCAATACAATGTTTGAATATTAGGATGATCAATACAATGTTTGAATATTAGGATGATCAATACCATGTTTGGCCCCACTATGGCTCTTCTTCGGGACTATGGTTGCCCAAAACACTGGCCCCTCAAAGCCAATGGCTGTTGCACTTCATGCATTCATCCCATCACACATCAGTAAAAGTGGAATAAATATCATCATTATAAGTGGAATAAGACTACTCTTACTACCAGATAGTCTCCAATCAGACGAAAATGTTTCCAGTTTTCAGAATAAAATGTATGGTTAAATTAGATGCCAACCTAAGATTCCCTGTTTCAACATTTCTTGTTATTTTATTGCCAGAATATGATCTAGATCAAGACTTTAATTTGAATGAGCATTTTAATGTTTAATTGTATTAATATAAACAATCTCGACCCAGTGATCCAGTCAGATTAATCAACCTGACCTAGATCTGATTTTCTCTACTGATTTTTTCCTCTACTTAATGGCGAATCGCAGGAAAATGTAATTACTTTGATGACATGTTAGTGTTCGTGCTACTCAAGATAAATTAACTCTCCTAACACTTTGTTGTTGAGGAACTACAGTATGATCTGGTTTTGGCACTGAAATATACCTGATGTGCACGTGTGTGTGCGTGACAACCGTGTGCGTGTGTTATCATAACGCACAGCTCATGGCGAGAATGCAGAAAATGCTATCTACAATGCATGAGATGCTATCTAGGAAAAACTGGTTTGTCTGAATATTTGGAGAACTGTATTGTTTTTGGGACTGACAACATCTATGAACTCTGAACATACTGTCTTGTATAACCATCCATTCCAGATTTAATTACATAAAATACTACCCTACTGTTTAACCTAGAAAAAGGGTTCAGGCTAACTATGTTCTCTCAACAACTGTTGGTCCCACTTTAGACAAAATGTAACTGTTAAGGCTTAATTGAAGCCTATGGACACTAGATGCAGCATTCATATTGCATTCATATTGCATTCATATGCCACATTTGGAAAAGCATAAGAAGTAAATACCTTTTATATCACCCTGAATGATATTTCCTTATCAATTGTTTGTGAATCACCTAAGTAGAGCTTAAAATACTTTATGAATGCTCCTATGAAGCTTCTTCAAGTCTGCTTAAAGTGTTTTGTTGAACATAGTGTATTGTGAGAGTCAATACTAGCCTAAACATTTGTAGGCCTAACATAGCACACAGTAAATGAACTTTCTTCACATTAAATGAACCTGCTATGGTATTTGAAGCACCAGGAACCCACATCCACTATGGTCCCTGGAAGCAAACAGTCCCACTGATATAATCTACAGGTGTAGGATCTTAATTTGACCACTCTTTTGTTGCTGGGAATTTATGGCGTAAACATTCGAATCCTTATTTTGCTGTGACAATATAGGTGAAATGAAGATTCTACATCTGTACACACTTTTAACTTTTAACCAGGTGAGAGCTTAAATCACCTGCCACTTACTTCTCTCCATCCTAGCTGGTTTGGCCATGCAATTCATACATGTTGCTGCTCTGAAGTTCGTAGTTAGTGGCAGTTGCGAAGTAAAACAAATAATATATATAATTAAAGTCTCTTCTAGCCCATAGACTGCTTTCAGGGCAATGAATCATCTAATGTTGTAATTTGGGTAAACTATCTTTATGCAATTCAAACATGCTGCTGCCCCAAAAAATATCTGAATGTGGAATACTATTCCAGGTATTCCTTAAAGAGGTAGGGTTTCAAGTGTCTCCGGAAGGTGGTCAGTGACTCCGCTGTCCTGGCGTCGTGGGGGAGCTTGTTCCACCATTAGGGTGCCAGAGCATCGAATAGCTTTGACTGGGCTGAGCAGGAACTGTGCTTCCGTAGAGGTAGGGGAGCTAGCAGGCCAGAGGTGGATGAACGCAGTGCCCTCATTTGGGTGTAGGGTCTGATCAGAGCCTGAAGGTAAGGAGGTGCCGTTCCCCTCACAGCTCCGTAGGCAAGCACCATGGTTTTGTAGTAGATGCGAGACGATTAAAAGACGCATTATTAACTTATTTTGATCAGATCTTATAAGTGTAAACGGATAAGATCAGGACAAGATCAGGACAAAGGACGCATGTTAGCGGCAGGTATAAACAGGGCTTATGATGATGACCATGGATCCTTTTTGAGTGGGAAGGCTCTATATGAAGGGGAAAGACGCTTTCACTCAATGTACATTCAGTCAGTCATCTAGTATATTTTTTATCCTGGCACAACAACACTTTCAAAAGCACCACTAGAGAGCAGACGTTAGTCAATTTTCTCAACAGCTTAGTATCTAACCAGCATTGTGATGTGAGTTTGTTTAAGGTTGACCAGTAGGAGGCATATCTGTCTCAATTCTTTCATGTCATTGTCAGTAGAGTTGTCCTAAGCATAGACTACTACAGTACCAGCTTCAGGGGTATGATATGTACAATACTGAAATATTGTTCATCATGTTTTATAAAAAATAATAATAATACAATTTTAAGGGTTGAGCACCAAAGGGGCATAACCTTCATCTGTAAGTGAAGTTTTATTTGCATTTTGCCTTTCACAATCATTGCATGTGTTCCCCAGAGTTTTAAATAGGTGCTGTATGACCGTCTTTTCCCCATTAAAAATTAACATTCATATTCTACTCAGTAGCGCTTAGTCGCATTTCTCGAACACCAGCTACTTTCAGAGGCCAAGGTCCACACACCACCAAACCAGCTCTGGCCACAATATTAGCGGCTCTGGCCACAATTCAGCCATTTCAACTTTTCCCTGGTTATACAGACACATTTGTAAGTCATTTTGTCAGATGGATAAATGATGGATGATGGATATATCCAATTTTTTCCTAGAAGACAATAAGACATCATGTAAAATTTGATTTGAACTCACTCCATCAGCAGTATGCTGATACTAAACTGAACATTTATACAGGTCTATGTCCAGGCTATACCTGCTCCTTGTCAAGATCAACATGACGAGGACTGTATGTCAATTACTTGGGTTAAAGTGAGTATCTGAATATTTCAGTGTTATTGAAGTCAATGAGAACAAAGAGATCACGCTACTACATTACCCTCTTTAGAGCATAGGAGAATATCAGCATGCTTTGTTCAAAGGTAAAATGTCACCTAACATCTAAAGAGACTAAGTAAGCCTTCCTTGTCCCAGCCAGAACGGCCCATAGGCCCATCTGGATACTAGGTAGGCTAAATGACCAAAGGGAGTGATTGTAGCAAGAAACTGAGTTTGGATGTTGAGTTTGGATGTTGAGTTTGGATATTGAGTTTGGATGTTGAGTTTGGATATTGAGTTTGGATGTTGAGTTTGGATGTTGAGTTTGGACAAGACAAGATATATGAGCGCAATCTCAACACCACAAACATATGATGTGCATAAAGCCATAGGCTAGAAGAAACACACCCATGTTTAAACAAAGAGAGAGGATCAAATGTTATTCACATAGATTTAATGTAGGCTATCTAGGCCATGTTAGGCTACAAGTGATAACAAATCTTTCGAGCAATACACTAAAATGTACTAATTGAGTAACACAATGTATAACTTCTAATCAAAAACCCTTTGTATAAAACAATTAGTAAATAGCTTATACATGTGTTATTATGACCCATTATTTATAATAGCTTAAATGATTATGCATGATGAGCCAACTTTGTCATTGAACTGTCTGCCATTCACATAATTGCATCAATGGGAGAAAAAAAGAATCTCTCCTATAATGACAGAACACTGAAACTACCTAGTTTCTGCTACAGTTTCAGGTGTTGCAACGCTCTTTGTGTAAATACAGGATTGCATTACGGATATTGTAGTTTTATAATCAATTTAAACCAGCTCATTTGAATAGTAGCCTCATTGTTTTGAACTACTAGTCCCGGAATGCTTGTAGTTTCAAAGCAAACAGAGGCTAGAGTTGTGGCGTGAAGGCGTAATGATATGATTCGGTCTGACTCGCTTCCTAAAAAAAGTTGGTGTTTAAATAAGGCTATGATGGAAACCTTATTACCATGGATGAAAAGTGAGATTCCCCGAAATCTCTGAAAGACCGTTTGGCGAGGCATGGTAAGTAAATATTGTTACAATCTATTTTTCAATATTTTTGTCTGCTGCTGCTTCTAACGTTCTAACCGACGTTGGAAATAGTAGGCAAGTTGGCAAATCAGTTAAATATATGGTAGCCGAACGGAATCATAATATTTGTATGAACGTAGTACAGGTAGGTCTATCTTGTGTTTGAAAGTTTGACATGTAGGCTATATATATATATATATATATATATATATATATATATATATATATATATATATATATATATATATATATATATAAGCCACTGGTTTACCGTAGTTGAAGCGCACAAGCGGGCGTTTGTAATGCACCTGTTGACTCCGCGGAAATTGTATTTTTTTAAATAAATCTGGCATAGACAGTGGAGCAGCATTTCTATATGTGTAAAAACAACTATTACAGTAGTCATACTGTATGTAGCCTAATTTTGATGATGGTTTTGTCGATGATGATGGTGTGTTCACACCTAGCTCTGGCTCTATACATTTTCTCAACGACAAGGTAGGCTATCCAACAGGTGCGCCTGAACTAGGCTTCTGTATTTGAAGATGACGCAACAGTCAAATTCGACAGGAGGGTTGGTACCCACCTACCTACACACACACACAAGAATCGGCTTTGCGAAATAACTGATTGTTGAATCCCAGACAAGAGCAACCTGTTTGTGTGCACTCGTGTACAAACCAAATTAATAACTACTGACTCACTGCGACAGCTACATAGGCTATACATGAATGATAAGAAGTCTCCCTTACGCAAACAAATGACAGTATGAATGAGTTCATGCTTTATGCTCTGTAAAATAAGTTACCTCAAACTAAACCCACAGGTAGCCCCAGGTAAAGAATCTCAGGTGTGAACCAGTGTGGAGGAAATGGACTAACAATGGCAAATGGCTGGGCGATATGGCCTAAAAATATTAATTGGAGATATCGGCCAGCCCTACTACAGCACCACAAAACAACTTTTGGTAAAAGAAAGAAACTGTAGGCCTATCTAGATATGTTGATTCTCTGTGTTTTCATAGTTTTTTTTTAGCTTCAACTGTAGGCTACTTTATCCGTATTTTTAAACTATCGTGTATGTAGCCAATATTTATAGAATAAACAGCCAGGGTAGAAAACATATAAACATTGTAGGACATAGGCCTATATCGTAGAGACCTTAACTCAACACCTAGACCTTGTCAAGGGGTTCGGACCTCTTGGCATAACGGTTAAGGGCTTGGTTTGACAGTCGCTGGACCCGGTTACGAGCCGGGGCTACTCTCCGAATTCGCTCAAATATTATACAGGATATACTGTGTACTGATCTGTTATTATACAAACTGATTGCAATTTGAGCTGTAGTCATTGTGTATGTAACTTATGAATCTTAATGTTTACAGATGTAAAGATGGCAGCTGTCAGAGCAAAGTCATTTCGTCGTCAAGGAAGTCTAATTAGGAGCAAATCTGAGGGGATGTTGATTGATCTAGACGAAAATGGAACGCTGAACATCAACAATTTAAATGGTAGCCTACTCTAACGTTTATGAAATATGTTGTCTTTGAACTAAATGTCATGAATAGGGTTGCAAAAATCTGGTAGTCTTGGGAAAGTTACTAGATTTTTGCAACCCTAGTTATGAAACAATTTCAAATATAGGATTGCATTATGGGTATTGTAACTCCTTTGAATGGTGGCCTCATTTAAAATAATGCCTGTTTAAAGAGCTAGTATTGAATAACCAGTATTGAAGCCCATTCTATGTGATTTTACCATGCTCTCATATGTATGTTTTATATTAGCAAATAAGGCATTGATTTCACACATATATTTTGTATTTTCACAGGGAGTAGTTACATAATAAATCAAGTGCCAAAACATTCTGAGTGGCCTGTGTTGCAGCCGGAGGTCAAACATGGAAGTCAAACCACAAATCCATTCTGGAACAAACTATCTGGATCCAATCCGTTTTTGGATGACATTGTACACACAAACAATGACAAAACGTTAAACAATACTGATCTATCAATACAGAAAGATGAACCTTCGGCTCTGTTTGACAGTGAGAACTTTGACGCCAGTAGCACGTCTTCAGACGAAACAAACTTCGTCCATTTTGCGGATACGAAGCGAAAGAGCAGAAGACAGTCAGGGAGATGGAGGAGTGCCTCGGATATTCTCGGTGACCTGGAGAGAAAGGAACCGAAAAGGGACAATAGCCTCAAATCGCCAGCAAGCCCGTTTCTGAATGCAGATTTTGAGTGGTTGAAAAACGACCGGGAGGCTTACAAAATGGCCTGGTTGAGTCACAGGCAGCTAACGAGGTCATGCCTTGACCTAGGACTGATGAGTCAAAGTCCTGGATGGGCCCAGACCCAAGCCACCGACTCTCAGATAGTCTGCAAGATAGGTCACAGCGGAGGGTCACTACAGTTACCAGACTCTGATATTACAGCCCATATCCCAGAGGGCCATGTTCCTGCTGGGGAGGTTCAGGAGGTTGCGCTGAAAGCCATCCTGGAGCCCCCTCACGGGCTGAACAACAACTATATGACAACCGTGAGTCCGCTCCTGGAGGTGAGTCTTGGCAACACGAGCGGAAAGGAATCCATCTCGCTGGAAATGAAAATGGTCGCGGAGGTTAAGAAGGATCCGATAAGTCAGGTCATGACCACCTTTGTTGGACTAGTGTCCAATAAGAGAGAGGGACCTTATCAGAAAGTCAAGGACTGTTATATTTACAAGAACATCATGCAGATGAAGCTTCAAGACTTAAAGTCTCATTTCTATGTTATTGTAGCCGCAGAGGCATCGGTTATCCAACCCCCTGCTACATCTGTTTGGGATTACCTGGATCGTCAAGTCACTGTTGCCGTTTATGGCCCAAAGTATATCCATCCGTCTTTCAAAGTGGTCGTGGTCGTCTCTTGCCACGATAATGTTCCACCGAGGCTTCCGTTCTCAGATATACACAGGGGCAGCAGAAATCTGCCCCCTCTGGTGCTACAGCTCTGGGAGAAGCACCAGTTTAGCCCAGAGAGACTGAATGACCTACACATCGCGACTACCGTCATAGCGTCAAAGTTCAAGGTCAAAGCCCAGGATAAAAGGAAAGAGGTGAGACAAGGGCTACTCAAACTGGGCAAAGTCATTCACCTGCCTCTTGAGCTGGCCAAGATGGGCAATGGGGAGATGGATTCCTTTAAGCTATGCCTCCAGGTGAGGGATTCAAACAGTGTCACTGTAGCAGAGTTCCAGGTGTCTTCCCCTGCAGCGGCACCTATTCGCTCTGAAAAGCGAGGTTCCAGGCAAAACAAAATGTGTAAATCGCTACCTATCCCGGAGGAATCCGTCCCAGAGTTCCCCAAATTTGGGACCAGACCTGTGAAGGTGCAGTGTTACGGGGTGGCACTGAAGTCAGTGCTCCGTCAACCGCGAGTGGAATACCTCCTGGAGTACTTCAAAGGAGACACGGTGGCTCTCCTCTCCAGAGAGACCGTGAGGTCGGTGGGCCAGTCCAAAGTCAAGGAGTGGTACATCGGCTTCCTCCGAGGCAGGACCGGCCTGGTCCATTGCAAGAACGTCAAGCTCATCACCCGAGACCAAGTGATCGACTTCAACGGCACTGACTTCACCACCGAGACCCTTTTGGACAACATGGCACTGCCGTTCAAGAAGCTCACCTACATGTACTCAGACATCCAGACACTGGTGACCGAACACATTCCCAGCTGGAGGGGCTTCGCTGATGCCCTGGGCTACTCAAACTTGTCGCTGGACACAATCACACGGAGACATGCTGAAACAGAAGCCGAGAAGGTTGCATGCGTGCTGGAGAAACTGAAGGAGGACTGCCACACTGAGAACAGCAAGAAGAAGTTCCAGCACAAGCTTATAATCGTAAGTGTAGAAAAGGACGGGGCATGTTAACATTTGTTTGATAGGTCTCAGGTTTAGAGAAGAAACTTCAAACCAACTTGACCTTTGTTTTGAGTGACTTTTTATATTTTCTAAATGCGCTTCATTTGTTGCATTTCAAGTATGTGTTTTGTATGGTGCTTTTTCCATCCTAGGGCCTGTTGAAGATGGACTCTCAGGCTCTAGTGGCTCATTTGATCCAGAACACGGTCATCCTGTCCACGGCGGTAGAGCTGGGTGTCAGGTGGAGGGAGCTCGCTGAGAGGCTGGGGAAACTCTCCAGTGCTCAGATCGCTGGTTACGAGGCACCACACCGGGGGAAGAGTGGAGAAGTTAGCGCCACGGTTTGTTCATTTGACTTGTATTTGTTGTATTTAGGAAAATGTGTTGTTCTTAGAAGATCACCCTTTCATGATCTCATTGGATCAACAGACAAGGATTAGTAAGGCTGTACCAATACTTTTATTCATATCGTCCGTTCTAGGTGGGCAATAGATTTATTTCCACTGCTCTTTTGAGAGCACGCAAGTAAGCATTTCATTGTACCGTTTATACCCTGCTGTATCCTGTGCATATGACGAATAAACTCTGATTTGATAGATGCTCAAACTATCAACTAACTATCAACTGAACTGAACTCGTGGTTCCTCCTCTCTCCTCTATTGTAGTCCATGTGGAAACCTGCCTATGACTTCCTGTACTCATGGAGCCAGCTGTACGGGGAGGGCTACCAGGACATGATCCAGGACCTCCACCTGGCCCTGGACAAGATGAAGAGCCCAATCACCAGACAGTGGAGGCAGCTGACCGGGGCGCTCATCGCAGTCAACTGTCTGGAAATCCTCAGGGTCTCGGCCTTCCCCAAACCATAGAACCATAGAACCATAGAACCATAGAACCCCACTGAGGAGAATAATGAACGCGCTGGAGCGCTCCAATGGGTAAGAACTGAGGCCACAGAGGCCCTTTGATAAAGCTTACTGTACAGTTCCCACTATCTTTGAATATGGAGGTCCTTGTTTACGATGCAGAGTCAATGTTTGTCCTTGTTCTTGTATTGTGCCGTATCTTTGCCCACTTTTTCAGAGTTTCTTCTTAGAGTTCAGTTAATGTCGTAAACAATAATTATAGCAATATTGCATGTTTCATTGTGGCCAGATACTTAAACTATATTGCTAGATTTTGTTCATACAAAGCTAGAACCAGTGTATGGACAGATTCTGTTACACAGGATGCAAACAAACATATTTCTCTGCCATATTAACCATTTACATGAGTTTGTTTGATAATTTCTCTAACAGATTATCATCTAATCTGCTTCCATTGACATATTTTCTTAAAACAGCAGAAACTATATTGATGTCTGTTACTTTGGATTTTCTGTTCGACACTATGTGATAGAGCTTGTTATTGATCTTACTGTGACACTCTGGCTCTAGGACTTTTGTATGTGAGCTAGAGTGTATGTTGTTTTGTTGGGGATTTGGGTGTTTTTCTATGTTGGTAGTTCTGTCGGGTGTATTTCTATGTTTGCAGGTCTGTGGGTTGTTTTTCTAGGTGTTGTATGTTGTAGTCAATGACTCCCAATCGGAGGTAACGAGTGTCAGCTGTCGGCTCGTTATCTCTGATTGGGAGCCATATTTAAACTGTCAGTTTTCACCTTTGTTTTGTGGGTTATTGTTCCAAGTTCAGTTGTGTCACTGAGGACTTCGTTATCGTCATTTGTTGTTTTTTCGTGGTTGCTTTATAAATAAAGTCATCATGTTCACTCCACGCGCTGCGTATTGGTCCGCTCCTTCCGACGATCGTGACACTTACATTAATAGTAAGGCAACATACAGTAGTTAGCTCTTCCAGTTGTACACAAGATGTTCTCACACAGTTTTATACTGTATATATTTTATGTTACAATGTTACATGCAATCCCCCTGCTTTTTCATTACATTTTACATTTAGTAATTAGACAATGTTGATTTTAGACGCTGTATTTACGCACATTTTGATTAAGGTTGGAATGTTTTATCTGCCAAATCCAATCCTCAGTATTTAGATTGCTGTTTTCTAACTCAGTGTCTTAAGCCCCTCCATTGAAACCTATTACAGGGCACTCAGTGTTGTCTACTTGAAAATAGCATATTATGTTAAAAACTATTTTAAATATGTAATGTAATGTAAAACAACCTTGTTGTGCTTTTTCTGAAATTAATATTTCACAATGTAGATTTATAACAGAAATGGTGACCTGGTGTGTGTGAAGTATGAATAAATATTACTTATATATTACTTATCTGTCAAAATGTATCTATTTTGTAAAATGTAAATGTATTTTCAATTAATTAGCAACTAAAACTGTAAGTAGTTAATTGAGAAGAAGACCCATTATTCATGTTCTAGTTTATCACCAGGTTGTGAATCCCATGTATTGTCTTTTAAGAGTAGCAGGGATAGTGAGCAGTAAGGGTCTGGTCTGTGTCTTGCAGTGTGGGTAGTGTAATCATGTGACAAGATACTACAAGTAGTGTCATGCGGTTCACGTTGGTCTCTAACATGTCACATCCATTCAGTTAAAGATAAATGAGAATACTTGGGCTCCGTTAGTGACGTCATTGACCCTAATACTGTCTGTTCATAGAGGTGGATGAATAAAATGGCCTGATTTACCATGGCAAAAACGCTTTAATTACATAGGCATGGATCATATTTTGGCCTGTTTTCACCATCTCAGTACAGACAGATTATATCCACAGTGGAAACCCTCAATTTAAAATAACTGAAATTCATAATCCTAACTCCCCAATTTATCCGCAATGAATCCTGTCCTTGAACCCTATATATAATTCAATCCTTTCCTTGAACCCTATATAAAATAGAATCCTGTCCTTGAACCCTATATTTAATTTGCCATTTAGCAGACGCTTTTATCCAAAGCGACTTACAGTCATGTGTGCATACATTTTTACATATGGGTGGTCCCAGGGATCGAACCCACTACCCTGGCGTTACAAGCGCCATGCTCTACCAATTGAGCTACAGAGGACCACTATATAGAATTGAATCCTGTCCTTGAACCCTATATAGAATTGAATCCTGTCGTAGAATTTCCTGGCTGTGTGTTTTCTGTTGACTTACTCTTGTTGACCTTTTTAAGTTTGACTTTCTCTCCTCCTGTTTATTTAAGCTGGTTTCAACTGAGAGTTGCATTGTATGGTCTTTAGTCTTTATCTGTCAGTGTTGGCAACGTGAAAGCTCAGGATGTCTATCCTGCTTCTGTTCTGTATTACAGGTGAATGTTATGACTGCATACATTATGGCATAGAATAGAAGAACAAATACATATATAATATCTGAACCTCCTTCCTGATACATGGACAGTCCTAAAGTAAGAAGGTCTTCTGTATAGTTTTAAACAATGGCTGTTACATTATAACTAGTGAAATATCTTCTCATTAAAATGATTTATAGTTAATCTATTGTTGACAACAGAGAGACAATGGTCTTATTCAATATCCTGTTAATATTCCATCCAGTTAGACGACCAGTGACATGTTACTGGACCAGCATCAAGTGCAGATTAATTATGGAGACGTGCCACTTAATTTAGACAAGGGAAGACTACATCTCACTGGGCAAAACATAAAGTGATTGATGGATAAAACTCTGGGATTAATTGGGCGATCTAAATTTCTTCCGCACTGAAATGGAAGTCCGGGCCGATCCCAGATAAGGCTGACCAAGTCAAAACTTTGCCATGCGAGGGTGAGGGCGGAGGCACAGATAGCGCTTTAAAACACCAGAGTGGAGGGTACACTGATGTTTATTGCACTGACTGAAACATTAGCTTGACTTATAATTGGATTCTGTGACTCTGACCAAAGCTTGACTGTGCACTTTAAAAGGCAGGCCTTTGGAGGACAACAGGGCAATGACTGAGATCTTATATTACCACTTAAGCACTATCGGACAGTTTCCCAGACACAGATTAAGTCTAGTCCTGGACTAAAAATAAATCTCAATGGAGAATCTCCAGGACTATATAGGCTTAATCAGTGTCTGGGAAACCGGCCCTACGTGGAGGTAAATGTACAGTAACAGTCAACACCAACTCCTCATATTCTGCACTGAGAAAACAATAAATGATTACTATGTGTTTTCATATCCATGTAAAAAGAAGGATGGATATCACTCCTCCAGCTTGCATGGGCAGTATTCTTTCTTTCTCCGCCGGACTGGTCAGCAGAGTGAGACACACAGAATTCATGTGTTGTCATGTGTTGCTGCTAGGTCTCTCTTTACAAAGTATTGTGGTGTCTTAGGTATCTCTTTATGTAGTGTTGTGTTGTCTTAGGTCTCTCTTTATGTAGTGTTGTGGTGACTTAGGTCTCTCTTTATGTAGTGTTGTGTTGTCCTAGGTCTCTCTTTATGTAGTGTTGTGGCGTCTTAGGTCTCTCTTTATGTAGTGTTGTGGTGTCTTAGGTCTCTCTTTATGTAGTGTCGTGTTGTTGTCTTAGGTCTCTCTCTTATATAGTGTTGTGGTGTCTTAGGTCTCTCTTTATGTAGTGTCGTGTTGTTGTCTTGGGTCTCTCTTTATGTAGTGTTGTGTTGTTGTCTTGGGTCTCTCTTTATGTAGTGTTGTGTTGTTGTCTTAGGTCTCTCTTTATGTAGTGTTGTGGCGTCTTAGGTCTCTCTTTATGTAGTGTTGTGGTGTTGTCTAGGTCTCTCTTTATGTAGTGTTGCGGTGTCTTAGGTCTCTCTTTACGTAGTGTTGTGGTGTCTTAGGTCTCTCTTTATGTAGTGTTGTGGTGTCTTAGGTCTCTCTTTATGTAGTGTTGTGTTGTTGTCTTAGGTCTCTCTTTATGTAGTGTTGTGGTGTCTTAGGTCTCTCTTTATGTAGTGTTGTGGCGTCTTAGGTCTCTCTTTATGTAGTGTTGTGTTGTTGTCTTAGGTCTCTCTTTATGTAGTGTTGCGTTGTCTTAGGTCTCTCTTTATGTAGTGTTGTGGTGTCTTAGGTCTCTCTTTATGTAGTGTTGTGTGTGTCTTAGGTCTCTCTTTATGTAGTGTTGTGGCGTCTTAGGTCTCTCTTTATGTAGTGTTGTGGTGTCTTAGGTCTCTCTATGTAGTGTTGTGGTGTCTTAGGTCTCTCTTTATGTAGTGTTGTGTTGTTGTCTTAGGTCTCTCTTTATGTAGTGTTGTGTTGTGTCTTAGGTCTCTCTTTATGTAGTGTTGTGGTGTCTTAGGTCTCTCTTTATGTAGTGTTGTGGTGTCTTAGATCTCTCTTTATGTAGTGTTGTGGTGTCTTAGGTCTCTCTTTATGTAGTGTTGTGTTGTTGTCTTAGGTCTCTCTTTATGTAGTGTTGTGGTGTCTTAGGTCTCTCTTTATGTAGTGTTGTGGTGTCTTAGGTCTCTCTTTATGTAGTGTTGTGGTGTCTTAGGTCTCTCTTTATGTAGTGTTGTGTTGTCTTAGGTCTCTCTTTATGTAGTGTTGTGGCGTCTTAGGTCTCTCTTTATGTAGTGTTGTGTTGTTGTCTTAGGTCTCTCTTTATATAGTGTTGTGGTGTCTTAGGTCTCTCTTTATGTAGTGTTGTGTTGTTGTCTTGGGTCTCTCTTTATGTAGTGTTGTGTTGTTGTCTTGGGTCTCTCTTTATGTAGTGTTGTGTTGTTGTCTTAGGTCTCTCTTTATGTAGTGTTGTGGCGTCTTAGGTCTCTCTTTATGTAGTGTTGTTGTGTCTTAGGTCTCTCTTTATGTAGTGTTGTGGTGTCTTAGGTTTCACTTTATGTAGTGTTGTGTTGTTGTCTTAGGTCTCTCTTTATGTAGTGTTGTGGTGTCTTAGGTCTCTCTTTATGTAGTGTTGTGGTGTCTTAGGTCTCTCTTTATGTAGTGTTGTGGTATCTTAGGTCTCTCTTTATGTAGTGTTGTGTTGTCTTAGGTCTCTCTTTATGTAGTGTTGTGGCATCTTAGGTCTGTCTTTATGTAGTGTTGTGTTGTTGTCTTAGGTCTCTCTTTATGTAGTGTTGTGGCGTCTTAGGTCTCTCTTTATGAAGTGTTGTGTTGTTGTCTTAGGTCTCTCTTTATGCAGTGTTGCGTTGTCTTAGGTCTCTCTTTACGTAGTGTTGTGGTGTGTTAGGTCTCTCTTTATGTAGTGTTGTGGCATCTTAGGTCTCTCTTTATGTAGTGTTGTGGTGTCTTAGGTCTCTCTTTATGTAGTGTTGTGTTGTTGTCTTAGGTCTCTCTTTATGTAGTGTTGTGGTGTCTTAGGTCTCTCTTTATGTAGTGTTGTGTTGTTGTCTTAGGTCTCTCTTTATGTAGTGTTGTGGTGTCTTAGGTCTCTCTTTATGTAGTGTTGTGGTGTCTTAGGTCTCTCTTTATGTAGTGTTGTGGTGTCTTAGGTCTCACTTTATGTAGTGTTGTGTTGTTGTCTTAGGTCTCTCTTTATGTAGTGTTGTGGTGTCTTAGGTCTCTCTTTATGTAGTGTTGTGGTGTCTTAGGTCTCTCTTTATGTAGTGTTGTGGTGTCTTAGGTCTCTCTTTATGTAGTGTTGTGGTGTCTTAGGTCTCTCTTTATGTAGTGTTGTGGCGTCTTAGGTCTCCTTTATGTAGTGTTGTGTTGTTGTCTTAGGTCTCTCTTTATGTAGTGTTGTGGTGTCTTAGGTCTCTCTTTATGTAGTGTTGTGGTGTCTTAGGTCTCTCTTTATGTATTGTTGTGGTGTCTTAGGTCTCTCTATGTAGTGTTGTGGTGTCTTGGGTCTCTCTATGTAGTGTTGTTGTGTCTTAGGTCTCTCTTTATGTAGTGTTGTGGTGTCTTAGGTCTCTCTTTATGTAGTGTTGTGTTGTTGTCTTAGGTCTCTCTTTATGTAGTGTTGTGTTGTTGTCTTAAGTCTCTCTTTATGTAGTATTGGGGTGTCTTAGGTCTCTCTTTATGTAGTGTTGTGTTGTTGTCTTAGGTCTCTCTTTATGTAGTGTTGTGGTGTCTTAGGTCTCTCTTTATGTAGTGTTGTGGTGTGTTAGGTCTCTCTTTATGTAGTGTTGTGGTGTCTTAGGTCTCTCTTTATGTAGTGTTGTGGTGTCTTAGGTCTCTCTTTATGTAGTGTTGTGGTGTGTTAGGTCTCTCTTTATGTAGTGTTGTGTTGTTGTCTTAGGTCTCTCTTTATGTAGTGTTGTGGTGTCTTAGGTCTCTCTTTATGTAGTGTTGTGGTGTCTTAGGTCTCTCTTTATGTAGTGTTGTGTTGTTGTCTTAGGTCTCTCTTTATGTAGTGTTGTGTTGTCTTAGGTCTCTCTTTATGTAGTGTTGTGGTGTCTTAGGTCTCTCTTTATGTAGTGTTGTGGTGTCTTAGGTCTCTCTTTATGTAGTGTTGTGGCGTCTTAGGTCTCTCTTTATGTAGTGTTGTGGTGTCTTAGGTCTCTCTATGTAGTGTTGTGGTGTCTTAGGTCTCTCTTTATGTAGTGTTGTGTTGTTGTCTTAGGTCTCTCTTTATGTAGTGTTGTGTTGTTGTCTTAGGTCTCTCTTTATGTAGTGTTGTGGTGTCTTAGGTCTCTCTTTATGTAGTGTTGTGGTGTCTTAGATCTCTCTTTATGTAGTGTTGTGGTGTCTTAGGTCTCTCTTTATGTAGTGTTGTGTTGTGTCTTAGGTCTCTCTTTATGTAGTGTTGTGGTGTCTTAGGTCTCTCTTTATGTAGTGTTGTGGTGTCTTAGGTCTCTCTTTATGTAGTGTTGTGGTGTCTTAGGTCTCTCTTTATGTAGTGTTGTGTTGTTGTCTTAGGTCTCTCTTTATGTAGTGTTGTGGCGTCTTAGGTCTCTCTTTATGTAGTGTTGTGTTGTTGTCTTAGGTCTCTCTTTATGTAGTGTTGTGGTGTCTTAGGTCTCTCTTTATGTAGTGTTGTGTTGTGTCTTAGGTCTCTCTTTATGTAGTGTTGTGTTGTTGTCTTGGGTCTCTCTTTATGTAGTGTTGTGTTGTTGTCTTAGGTCTCTCTTTATGTAGTGTTGTGGCGTCTTAGGTCTCTCTTTATGTAGTGTTGTTGTGTCTTAGGTCTCTCTTTATGTAGTGTTGTGGTGTCTTAGGTTTCACTTTATGTAGTGTTGTGTTGTTGTCTTAGGTCTCTCTTTATGTAGTGTTGTGTGTTGTCTTAGGTCTCTCTTTATGTAGTGTTGTGTGTTGTCTTAGGTCTCTCTTTATGTAGTGTTGTGGTATCTTAGGTCTCTCTTTATGTAGTGTTGTGTTGTCTTAGGTCTCTCTTTATGTAGTGTTGTGGCATCTTAGGTCTGTCTTTATGTAGTGTTGTGTTGTTGTCTTAGGTCTCTCTTTATGTAGTGTTGTGGCGTCTTAGGTCTCTCTTTATGAAGTGTTGTGTTGTTGTCTTAGGTCTCTCTTTATGCAGTGTTGCGTTGTCTTAGGTCTCTCTTTACGTAGTGTTGTGGTGTGTTAGGTCTCTCTTTATGTAGTGTTGTGGCGTCTTAGGTCTCTCTTTATGTAGTGTTGTGTTGTTGTCTTAGGTCTCTCTTTATGAAGTGTTGTGTTGTTGTCTTAGGTCTCTCTTTATGTAGTGTTGCGTTGTCTTAGGTCTCTCTTTATGTAGTGTTGTGGTGTCTTAGGTCGCTCTTTATGTAGTGTTGTGGTGTGTTAGGTCTCTCTTTATGTAGTGTTGTGGTGTCTTAGGTCTCTCTTTATGTAGTGTTGTGGTGTCTTAGGTCGCTCTTTATGTAATGTTGTGTTGTCTTAGGTCTCTCTTTATGTAATGTTGTGGCGTCTTAGGTCTCTCTTTATGTAGTGTTTTGGCGTCTTAGGTCTCTCTTTATGTAGTGTTGTGGCGTCTTAGGTCTCTCTTTATGTAGTGTTGTGGTGTTCTTAGGTCTCTCTTTATGTAGTGTTGTGGCGTCTTAGGTCTCTCTTTATGTAGTGTTGTGTGTGTCTTAGGTCTCTCTTTATGTAGTGTTGTGGCGTCTTAGGTCTCCTTTATGTAGTGTTGTGTTGTTGTCTTAGGTCTCTCTTTATGTAGTGTTGTGGTGTCTTAGGTCTCTCTTTATGTAGTGTTGTGTTGTTGTCTTAGGTCTCTCTTTATGTAGTGTTGTGTTGTTGTCTTGGGTCTCTCTTTATGTAGTGTTGTGTTGCGTCTTAGGTCTCTCTTTATGTAGTGTTGTGGCGTCTTAGGTCTCTCTTTATGTAGTGTTGTGTGTTGTCTTAGGTCTCTCTTTATGTAGTGTTGCGGTGTCTTAGGTCTCTCTTTACGTAGTGTTGTGGTGTCTTAGGTCTCTCTTTATGTAGTGTTGTGGCGTCTTAGGTCTCTCTTTATGTAGTGTTGTGGTGTGTCTTAGGTCTCTCTTTATGTAGTGTTGTGTTGTTGTCTTAGGTCTCTCTTTATGTAGTGTTGCGTTGTCTTAGGTCTCTCTTTATGTAGTGTTGTGGTGTCTTAGGTCGCTCTTTATGTAGTGTTGTGGTGTCTTAGGTCTCTCTTTATGTAGTGTTGTGGTGTCTTAGGTCTCTCTTTATGTAGTGTTGTGTTGTCTTAGGTCTCTCTTTATGTAGTGTTGTGTTGTCTTAGGTCTCTCTTTATGTAGTGTTGTGGTGTCTTAGGTCTCTCTTTATGTAGTGTTGTGGTGTCTTAGGTCTCTCTTTATGTAGTGTTGTGGCGTCTTAGGTCTCTCTTTATGTAGTGTTGTGGCGTCTTAGGTCTCTCTTTATGTAGTGTTGTGGTGTCTTAGGTCTCTCTTTATGTAGTGTCGTGTTGTTGTCTTAGGTCTCTCTTTATGTAGTGTTGTGTTGTTGTCTTAGGTCTCTCTTTATGTAGTGTTGTGTTGTTGTCTTAGGTCTCTCTTTATGTAGTGTTGTGGTGTCTTAGGTCTCTCTTTATGTAGTGTTGTGGTGTCTTAGGTCTCTCTTTATGTAGTGTTGTGGTGTCTTAGGTCTCTCTTTATGTAGTGTTGTGTTGTTGTCTTAGGTCTCTCTTTATGTAGTGTTGTGGTGTCTTAGGTCTCTCTTTATGTAGTGTTGTGGTGTCTTAGGTCTCTCTTTATGTAGTGTTGTGGTGTCTTAGGTCTCTCTTTATGTAGTGTTGTGTTGTCTTAGGTCTCTCTTTATGTAGTGTTGTGGCGTCTTAGGTCTGTCTTTATGTAGTGTTGTGTTGTTGTCTTAGGTCTCTCTTTATGTAGTGTTGTGGTGTCTTAGGTCTCTCTTTATGTAGTGTTGTGTTGTTGTCTTGGGTCTCTCTTTATGTAGTGTTGTGTTGTTGTCTTAGGTCTCTCTTTATGTAGTGTTGTGTTGTTGTCTTAGGTCTCTCTTTATGTAGTGTTGTGGCGTCTTAGGTCTCTCTTTATGAAGTGTTGTGTTGTTGTCTTAGGTCTCTCTTTATGCAGTGTTGCGTTGTCTTAGGTCTCTCTTTACGTAGTGTTGTGGTGTGTTAGGTCTCTCTTTATGTAGTGTTGTGGCGTCTTAGGTCTCTCTTTATGTAGTGTTGTGTTGTTGTCTTAGGTCTCTCTTTATGAAGTGTTGTGTTGTTGTCTTAGGTCTCTCTTTATGTAGTGTTGCGTTGTCTTAGGTCTCTCTTTATGTAGTGTTGTGGTGTCTTAGGTCGCTCTTTATGTAGTGTTGTGGTGTGTTAGGTCTCTCTTTATGTAGTGTTGTGGTGTCTTAGGTCTCTCTTTATGTAGTGTTGTGGTGTCTTAGGTCACTCTTTATGTAGTGTTGTGGTGTCTTAGGTCGCTCTTTATGTAGTGTTGTGTTGTTGTCGTAAGTCTCTCTTTATGTAGTGTTGGGGTGTCTTAGGTCTCTCTTTATGTAGTGTTGTGTTGTTGTCTTAGGTCTCTCTTTATGTAGTGTTGTGTTGTTGTCATAGGTCTCTCTTTATGTAGTGTTGTGGCGTCTTAGGTCTCTCTTTATGTAGTGTTATGGCGTCTTAGGTCTCTCTTTATGTAGTGTTGTGGCGTCTTAGGTCTCTCTTTATGTAGTGTTGTTGTGTGTTAGGTCTCTCTTTATGTAGTGTTGTGGTGTCTTAGGTCTCTCTTTATGTAGTGTTGTGGTGTCTTAGGTCTCTCTTTATGTAGTGTTGTGGCGTCTTAGGTCTCTCTTTATGTAGTGTTGTGGCGTCTTAGGTCTCTTTATGTAGTGTTGTGTTGTTGTCTTAAGTCTCTCTTTATGTAGTGTTGGGGTGTCTTAGGTCTCTCTTTATGTAGTGTTGTGTTGTTGTCTTAGGTCTCTCTTTATGTAGTGTTGTGTTGTTGTCTTAGGTCTCTCTTTATGTAGTGTTGTGGCGTCTTAGGTCTCTCTTTATGTAGTGTTGTGGCGTCTTAGGTCTCTCTTTATGTAGTGTTGTGGCGTCTTAGGTCTCTCTTTATGTAGTGTTGTGGTGTGTTAGGTCTCTCTTTATGTAGTGTTGTGGTGTCTTAGGTCTCTCTTTATGTAGTGTTGTGGTGTCTTAGGTCTCTCTTTATGTAGTGTTGTGGTGTGTTAGGTCTCTCTTTATGTAGTGTTGTGTTGTTGTCTTAGGTCTCTCTTTATGTAGTGTTGTGGTGTCTTAGGTCTCTCTTTATGTAGTGTTGTGGTGTCTTAGGTCTCTCTTTATGTAGTGTTGTGTTGTTGTCTTAGGTCTCTCTTTATGTAGTGTTGCGTTGTCTTAGGTCTCTCTATATGTAGTGTTGTGGTGTCTTAGGTCTCTCTATGTAGTGTTGTGGTGTCTTAGGTCTCTCTTTATGTAGTGTTGTATTGTTGTTGTCTTAGGTCTCTCTTTATGTAGTGTTGTGTTGTTGTCTTAGGTCTCTCTTTATGTAGTGTTGTGGTGTCTTAGGTCTCTCTTTATGTAGTGTTGTGGTGTCTTAGGTCTCTCTTTATGTAGTGTTGTGGTGTCTTAGGTCTCTCTTTATGTAGTGTTGTGTTGTTGTCTTAGGTCTCTCTTTATGTAGTGTTGTGGTGTCTTAGGTCTCTCTTTATGTATTGTTGTGGTGTCTTAGGTCTCTCTTTATGTAGTGTTGTGGTGTCTTAGGTCTCTCTTTATGTAGTGTTGTGGTGTCTTAGGTCTCTCTTTATGTATTGTTGTGGTGTCTTAGGTCTCTCTATGTAGTGTTGTGGTGTCTTAGGTCTCTCTATGTAGTGTTGTTGTGTCTTAGGTCTCTCTTTATGTAGTGTTGTGGTGTCTTAGATCTCTCTTTATGTAGTGTTGTGGTGTCTTACGTATCGTTATGTAGTGTTGTGTTGTTGTCTTAAGTCTCTCTTTATGTAGTGTTGTGGTGTCTTAGGTCTCTCTTTATGTAGTGTTGTGGTGTGTTAGGTCTCTCTTTATGTAGTGTTGTGTTGTTGTCTTAGGTCTCTCTTTATGTAGTGTTGTGGTGTCTTAGGTCTGTCTTTATGTAGTGTTGTGGTGTCTTAGGTCTCTCTTTATGTAGTGTTGTGTTGTTGTCTTAGGTCTCTCTTTATGTAGTGTTGTGTTGTCTTAGGTCTCTCTTTATGTAGTGTTGTGGTGTCTTAGGTCTCTCTTTATGTAGTGTTGTGGTGTCTTAGGTCTCTCTTTATGTAGTGTTGTGGTGTCTTAGGTCTCTCTTTATGCAGTGTTGTGGTGTCTTAGGTCTCTCTATGTAGTGTTGTGGTGTCTTAGGTCTCTCTTTATGTAGTGTTGTGTTGTTGTCTTAGGTCTCTCTTTATGTAGTGTTGTGTTGTTGTCTTAGGTCTCTCTTTATGTAGTGTTGTGGTGTCTTAGGTCTCTCTTTATGTAGTGTTGTGGTGTCTTAGATCTCTCTTTATGTAGTGTTGTGGTGTCTTAGGTCTCACTTTATGTAGTGTTGTGTTGTTGTCTTAGGTCTCTCTTAATGTAGTGTTGTGGTGTCTTAGGTCTCTCTTTATGTAGTGTTGTGGTGTCTTAGGTCTCTCTTTATGTAGTGTTGTGGTGTCTTAGGTCTCTCTTTATGTAGTGTTGTGGTGTCTTAGGTCTCTCTTTATGTATTGTTGTGGTGTCTTAGGTCTCTCTATGTAGTGTTGTGGTGTCTTAGGTCTCTCTATGTAGTGTTGTTGTGTCTTAGGTCTCTCTTTATGTAGTGTTGTGGTGTCTTAGATCTCTCTTTATGTAGTGTTGTTGTGTCTTACGTATCGTTATGTAGTGTTGTGTTGTTGTCTTAAGTCTCTCTTTATGTAGTGTTGGGGTGTCTTAGGTCTCTCTTTATGTAGTGTTGTGTTGTTGTCTTAGGTCTCTTTATGTAGTGTTGTGGTGTCTTAGGTCTCTCTTTATGTAGTGCTGTGTTGTTGTCTTAGGTCTCTCTTTATGTAGTGTTGTGGCGTCTTAGGTCTCTCTTTATGTAGTGTTTTGGTGTCTTAGGTCTCTCTTTATGTAGTGTTGTGGCATCTTAGGTCTCTCTTTATGTAGTGTTGTGGCGTCTTAGGTCTCTCTTTATGTAGTGTTGTGTTGTTGTCTTAGGTCTCTCTTTATGAAGTGTTGTGTTGTTGTCTTAGGTCTCTCTTTATGTAGTGTTGCGTTGTCTTAGGTCTCTCTTTATGTAGTGTTGTGGTGTCTTAGGTCGCTCTTTATGTAGTGTTGTGGTGTGTTAGGTCTCTCTTTATGTAGTGTTGTGGTGTCTTAGGTCTCTCTTTATGTAGTGTTGTGGTGTCTTAGGTCACTCTTTATGTAGTGTTGTGGTGTCTTAGGTCGCTCTTTATGTAATGTTGTGTTGTTCTCTTAGGTCTCTCTTTATGTAGTGTTGTGGCGTCTTAGGTCTCTCTTTATGTAGTGTTGTGTTGTTGTCTTAGGTCTCTCTTTATGTAGTGTTGTGTTGTTGTCTTAGGTCTCTCTTTATGTAGTGTTGTGGCGTCTTAGGTCTCTCTTTATGTAGTGTTGTGGCGTCTTAGGTCTCTCTTTATGTAGTGTTGTGGCGTCTTAGGTCTCTCTTTATGTAGTGTTGTTGTGTCTTAGGTCTCTCTTTATGTAGTGTTGTGGTGTCTTAGGTCTCTCTTTATGTAGTGTTGTGGTGTCTTAGGTCTCTCTTTATGTAGTGTTGTGGCGTCTTAGGTCTCTCTTTATGTAGTGTTGTGGCGTCTTAGGTCTCTTTATGTAGTGTTGTGTTGTGTCTTAGGTCTCTCTTTATGTAGTGTTGTGGTGTCTTAGGTCGCTCTTTATGTAGTGTTGTGTTGTTGTCTTAGGTCTCTCTTTATGTAGTGTTGTGTTGTTGTCTTAGGTCTCTCTTTATGTAGTGTTGTGGCGTCTTAGGTCTCTCTTTATGTAGTGTTGTGGCGTCTTAGGTCTCTCTTTATGTAGTGTTGTGGCGTCTTAGGTCTCTCTTTATGTAGTGTTGTGGTGTGTTAGGTCTCTCTTTATGTAGTGTTGTGGTGTCTTAGGTCTCTCTTTATGTAGTGTTGTGGTGTGTTAGGTCTCTCTTTATGTAGTGTTGTGTTGTTGTCTTAGGTCTCTCTTTATGTAGTGTTGTGGTGTCTTAGGTCTCTCTTTATGTAGTGTTGTGGTGTCTTAGGTCTCTCTTTATGTAGTGTTGTGTTGTCTTAGGTCTCTCTTTATGTAGTGTTGTGTTGTCTTAGGTCTCTCTTTATGTAGTGTTGTGGTGTCTTAGGTCTCTCTTTATGTAGTGTTGTGGTGTCTTAGGTCTCTCTTTATGTAGTGTTGTGTTGTTGTCTTAGGTCTCTCTTTATGTAGTGTTGTGGTGTCTTAGGTCTCTCTTTATGTAGTGTTGTGGTGTCTTAGGTCTCTCTTTATGTAGTGTTGTGTTGTTGTCTTAGGTCTCTCTTTATGTAGTGTTGTGTTGTGTCTTAGGTCTCTCTTTATGTAGTGTTGTGGTGTCTTAGGTCTCTCTTTATGTAGTGTTGTGTTGTTGTCTTAGGTCTCTCTTTATGTAGTGTTGCGTTGTCTTAGGTCTCTCTTTATGTAGTGTTGTGGTGTCTTAGGTCTCTCTTTATGTAGTGTTGTGGTGTCTTAGGTCTCTCTTTATGTAGTGTTGTATTGTTGCTGTCTTAGGTCTCTCTTTATGCAGTGTTGTGGTGTCTTAGGTCTCTCTATGTAGTGTTGTGGTGTCTTAGGTCTCTCTTTATGTAGTGTTGTGTTGTTGTCTTAGGTCTCTCTTTATGTAGTGTTGTGTTGTTGTCTTAGGTCTCTCTTTATGTAGTGTTGTGGTGTCTTAGGTCTCTCTTTATGTAGTGTTGTGGTGTCTTAGATCTCTCTTTATGTAGTGTTGTGGTGTCTTAGGTCTCTCTTTATGTAGTGTTGTGTTGTTGTCTTAGGTCTCTCTTAATGTAGTGTTGTGGTGTCTTAGGTCTCTCTTTATGTAGTGTTGTGGTGTCTTAGGTCTCTCTTTATGTAGTGTTGTGGTGTCTTAGGTCTCTCTTTATGTAGTGTTGTGGTGTCTTAGGTCTCTCTTTATGTAGTGTTGTGGTGTCTTAGGTCTCTCTTTATGTAGTGTTGTGGTGTCTTAGGTCTCTCTTTATGTAGTGTTGTTGTGTCTTAGGTCTCTCTTTATGTAGTGTTGTGGTGTCTTAGGTCTCTCTTTATGTAGTGTTGTGGTGTCTTAGGTCTCTCTTTATGTAGTGTTGTGTTGTTGTCTTAAGTCTCTCTTTATGTAGTGTTGGGGTGTCTTAGGTCTCTCTTTATGTAGTGTTGTGTTGTTGTCTTAGGTCTCTTTATGTAGTGTTGTGGTGTCTTAGGTCTCTCTTTATGTAGTGTTGTGTTGTTGTCTTAGGTCTCTCTTTATGTAGTGTTGTGGCGTCTTAGGTCTCTCTTTATGTAGTGTTGTGGTGTCTTAGGTCTCTCTTTATGTAGTGTTGTGGCATCTTAGGTCTCTCTTTATGTAGTGTTGTGGCGTCTTAGGTCTCTCTTTATGTAGTGTTGTGGCGTCTTAGGTCTCTCTTTATGTAGTGTTGTGTTGTTGTCTTAAGTCTCTCTTTATGTAGTGTTGGGGTGTCTTAGGTCTCTCTTTATGTAGTGTTGTGTTGTTGTCTTAGGTCTCTCTTTATGTAGTGTTGTGTTGTTGTCTTAGGTCTCTCTTTATGTAGTGTTGTGGCGTCTTAGGTCTCTCTTTATGTAGTGTTGTGGCGTCTTAGGTCTCTCTTTATGTAGTGTTGTGGCGTCTTAGGTCTCTCTTTATGTAGTGTTGTGGTGTCTTAGGTCTCTCTTTATGTAGTGTTGTGGCATCTTAGGTCTCTCTTTATGTAGTGTTGTGGTGTCTTAGGTCTCTCTTTATGTAGTGTTGTGGCGTCTTAGGTCTCTCTTTATGTAGTGTTGTGGTGTCTTAGGTCTCTCTTTATGTAGTGTTGTGGTGTCTTAGGTCTCTCTTTATGTAGTGTTGTGTTGTTGTCTTAGGTCTCTCTTTATGTAGTGTTGTGGCATCTTAGGTCTCTTTATGTAGTGTTGTGTTGTTGTCTTAGGTCTCTCTTTATGTAGTGTTGTGGTGTCTTAGGTCTCTCTTTATGTAGTGTTGTGTTGTTGTGTTAGGTCTCTCTTTATGTAGTGTTGTGTTGTTGTCTTAGGTCTCTTTATGTAGTGTTGTGGTGTCTTAGGTCTCTCTTTATGTAGTGTTGTGGCGTCTTAGGTCTCTCTTTATGTAGTGTTTTGGTGTCTTAGGTCTCTCTTTATGTAGTGTTGTGGTGTCTTAGGTCTCTCTTTATGTAGTGTTGTGGCGTCTTAGGTCTCTCTTTATGTAGTGTTGTGGTGTCTTAGGTCTCTCTTTATGTAGTGTTGTGTGTGTCTTAGGTCTCTCTTTATGTAGTGTTGTGGCGTCTTAGGTCTCTCTTTATGTAGTGTTGTGGTGTGTTAGGTCTCTCTTTATGTAGTGTTGTGGTGTCTTAGGTCTCTCTTTATGTAGTGTTGTGGTGTCTTAGGTCTCTCTTTATGTAGTGTTGTGGCGTCTTAGGTCTCTCTTTATGTAGTGTTGTGGTGTCTTAGATCTCTCTTTATGTAGTGTTGTGGTGTCTTAGGTCTCGCTTTATGTAGTGTTGTGTTGTTGTCTTAGGTCTCTCTTTATGTAGTGTTGGGGTGTCTTAGGTCTCTCTTTATGTAGTGTTGTGTTGTTGTCTTAGGTCTCTCTTTATGTAGTGTTGTGTTGTTGTCTTAGGTCTCTCTTTATGTAGTGTTGTGGTGTCTTAGGTCTCTCTTTATGTAGTGTTGTGTTGTTGTCTTAGGTCTCTCTTTATGTAGTGTTGTGGTGTCTTAGGTCTCTCTTTATGTAGTGTTTTGGTGTCTTAGGTCTCTCTTTATGTAGTGTTGTGGCGTCTTAGGTCTCTCTTTATGTAGTGTTGTGGTGTCTTAGGTCTCTCTTTATGTAGTGTTGTGTGTGTCTTAGGTCTCTCTTTATGTAGTGTTGTGGCGTCTTAGGTCTCTCTTTATGTAGTGTTGTGTTGCTGTCTTAGGTCTCTCTTTATGTAGTGTTGTGGCGTCTTAGGTCTCTCTTTATGTAGTGTTGTGGCGTCTTAGGTCTCTCTTTATGTAGTGTTGTGGTGTCTTAGGTCTCTCTTTATGTAGTGTTGTGGTGTCTTAGGTCTCTCTTTATGTAGTGTTGTGTGTCTTAGGTCTCTCTTTATGTAGTGTTGTGGTGTCTTAGGTCTCTCTTTATGTAGTGTTGTGGTGTCTTAGGTCTCTTTATGTAGTGTTGTGTTGTTGTCTTAAGTCTCTCTTTATGTAGTGTTGGGGGTGTCTTAGGTCTCTCTTTATGTAGTGTTGTGTTGTTGTCTTAGGTCTCTCTTTATGTAGTGTTGTGTTGTTGTCTTAGGTCTCTCTTTATGTAGTGTTGTGGTGTCTTAGGTCTCTCTTTATGTAGTGCTGTGTTGTTGTCTTAGGTCTCTCTTTATGTAGTGTTGTGGCGTCTTAGGTCTCTCTTTATGTAGTGTTGTGGTGTCTTAGGTCTCTCTTTATGTAGTGTTGTGGCGTCTTAGGTCTCTCTTTATGTAGTGTTGTGGCGTCTTAGGTCTCTCTTTATGTAGTGTTGTGGCGTCTTAGGTCTCTCTTTATGTAGTGTTGTGTTGTTGTCTTAAGTCTCTCTTTATGTAGTGTTGGGGTGTCTTAGGTCTCTCTTTATGTAGTGTTGTGTTGTTGTCTTAGGTCTCTCTTTATGTAGTGTTGTGGCGTCTTAGGTCTCTCTTTATGTAGTGTTGTGGCGTCTTAGGTCTCTCTTTATGTAGTGTTGTGGCGTCTTAGGTCTCTCTTTATGTAGTGTTGTGGCGTCTTAGGTCTCTCTTTATGTAGTGTTGTGGCGTCTTAGGTCTCTCTTTATGTAGTGTTGTGGTGTCTTAGGTCTCTCTTTATGTAGTGTTGTGGCGTCTTAGGTCTCTCTTTATGTAGTGTTGTGGTGTCTTAGGTCTCTCTTTATGTAGTGTTGTGGTGTCTTAGGTCTCTCTTTATGTAGTGTTGTGTTGTTGTCTTAGGTCTCTCTTTATGTAGTGTTGTGGCATCTTAGGTCTCTTTATGTAGTGTTGTGTTGTTGTCTTAGGTCTCTCTTTATGTAGTGTTGTGGTGTCTTAGGTCTCTCTTTATGTAGTGTTGTGGTGTCTTAGGTCTCTCTTTATGTAGTGTTGTGGTGTCTTAGGTCTCTCTTTATGTAGTGTTGTGGCGTCTTAGGTCTCTCTTTATGTAGTGTTGTGGTGTCTTAGGTCTCTCTTTATGTAGTGTTGTGGTGTCTTAGGTCTCTCTTTATGTAGTGTTGTGGCGTCTTAGGTCTCTCTTTATGTAGTGTTGTGTGTGTCTTAGGTCTCTCTTTATGTAGTGTTGTGGTGTCTTAGGTCTCTCTTTATGGAGTGTTGTGGTGTCTTAGGTCTCTCTTTATGTAGTGTTGTGGCGTCTTAGTTCTCTCTTTATGTAGTGTTGTGGTGTCTTAGATCTCTCTTTATGTAGTGTTGTGGTGTCTTAGGTATCGTTATGTAGTGTTGTGTTGTTGTCTTAAGTCTCTCTTTATGTAGTGTTGGGGTGTCTTAGGTCTCTCTTTATGTAGTGTTGTGTTGTTGTCTTAGGTCTCTCTTTATGTAGTGTTGTGTTGTTGTCTTAGGTCTCTTTATGTAGTGTTGTGGTGTCTTAGGTCTCTCTTTATGTAGTGTTGTGGCGTCTTAGGTCTCTCTTTATGTAGTGTTTTGGTGTCTTAGGTCTCTCTTTATGTAGTGTTGTGGCATCTTAGGTCTCTCTTTATGTAGTGTTGTGGCGTCTTAGGTCTCTCTTTATGTAGTGTTGTGGCGTCTTAGGTCTCTCTTTATGTAGTGTTGTGTTGTTGTCTTAAGTCTCTCTTTATGTAGTGTTGGGGTGTCTTAGGTCTCTCTTTATGTAGTGTTGTGTTGTTGTCTTAGGTCTCTCTTTATGTAGTGTTGTGTTGTTGTCTTAGGTCTCTCTTTATGTAGTGTTGTGTTGTTGTCTTAGGTCTCTCTTTATATAGTGTTGTGGTGTCTTAGGTCTCTCTTTATGTAGTGTTGTGTTGTTGTCTTGGGTCTCTCTTTATGTAGTGTTGTGTTGTTGTCTTGGGTCTCTCTTTATGTAGTGTTGTGTTGTTGTCTTAGGTCTCTCTTTATGTAGTGTTGTGGCGTCTTAGGTCTCTCTTTATGAAGTGTTGTGTTGTTGTCTTAGGTCTCTCTTTATGCAGTGTTGCGTTGTCTTAGGTCTCTCTTTATGTAGTGTTGTGGTGTGTTAGGTCTCTCTTTATGTAGTGTTGTGGCATCTTAGGTCTCTCTTTATGTAGTGTTGTGTTGTTGTCTTAGGTCTCTCTTTATGAAGTGTTGTGTTGTTGTCTTAGGTCTCTCTTTATGTAGTGTTGCGTTGTCTTAGGTCTCTCTTTATGTAGTGTTGTGGTGTCTTAGGTCGCTCTTTATGTAGTGTTGTGGTGTGTTAGGTCTCTCTTTATGTAGTGTTGTGGTGTCTTAGGTCTCTCTTTATGTAGTGTTGTGGTGTCTTAGGTCGCTCTTTATGTAATGTTGTGTTGTTCTCTTAGGTCTCTCTTTATGTAGTGTTGTGGCGTCTTAGGTCTCTCTTTATGTAGTGTTTTGGTGTCTTAGGTCTCTCTTTATGTAGTGTTGTGGCGTCTTAGGTCTCTCTTTATGTAGTGTTGTGGCGTCTTAGGTCTCTCTTTATGTAGTGTTGTGGCGTCTTAGGTCTCTTTATGTAGTGTTGTGTTGTTGTCTTAAGTCTCTCTTTATGTAGTGTTGGGGTGTCTTAGGTCTCACTTTATGTAGTGTTGTGTTGTTGTCTTAGGTCTCTCTTTATGTAGTGTTGTGGTGTCTTAGGTCTCTCTTTATGTAGTGTTGTGGTGTCTTAGGTCTCTCTTTATGTAGTGTTGTGGTGTCTTAGGTCTCACTTTATGTAGTGTTGTGTTGTTGTCTTAGGTCTCTCTTTATGTAGTGTTGTGGTGTCTTAGGTCTCTCTTTATGTAGTGTTGTGGTGTCTTAGGTCTCTCTTTATGTAGTGTTGTGGTGTCTTAGGTCTCTCTTTATGTAGTGTTGTCTTGTCTTAGGTCTCTTTTTATGTTGTGTTGTGGCGTCTTAGGTCTGTCTTTATGTAGTGTTGTGTTGTTGTCTTAGGTCTCTCTTTATGTAGTGTTGTGGTGTCTTAGGTCTCTCTTTATGTAGTGTTGTGTTGTTGTCTTGGGTCTCTCTTTATGTAGTGTTGTGTTGTTGTCTTGGGTCTCTCTTTATGTAGTGTTGTGTTGTTGTCTTAGGTCTCTCTTTATGTAGTGTTGTGGCGTCTTAGGTCTCTCTTTATGTAGTGTTGTGTTGTTGTCTTAGGTCTCTCTTTATGCAGTGTTGCGTTGTCTTAGGTCTCTCTTTACGTAGTGTTGTGGTTTGTTAGGTCTCTCTTTATGTAGTGTTGTGGCGTCTTAGGTCTCTCTTTATGTAGTGTTGTGTTGTTGTCTTAGGTCTCTCTTTATGAAGTGTTGTGTTGTTGTCTTAGGTCTCTCTTTATGTAGTGTTGCGTTGTCTTAGGTCTCTCTTTATGTAGTGTTGTGGTGTCTTAGGTCGCTCTTTATGTAGTGTTGTGTTGTTGTCTTAGGTCTCTCTTTATGTAGTGTTGTGTTGTTGTCTTAGGTCTCTCTTTATGTAGTGTTGTGGTGTCTTAGGTCTCTCTTTATGTAGTGTTGTGGCGTCTTAGGTCTCTCTTTATGTAGTGTTGTGGCGTCTTAGGTCTCTCTTTATGTAGTGTTGTGGTGTCTTAGGTCTCTCTTTATGTAGTGTTGTGGTGTCTTAGGTCTCTCTTTATGTAGTGTTGTGGTGTCTTAGGTCTCTCTTTATGTAGTGTTGTGGTGTCTTAGGTCTCTCTTTATGTAGTGTTGTGGCGTCTTAGGTCTCTTTATGTAGTGTTGTGTTGTTGTCTTAAGTCTCTCTTTATGTAGTGTTGGGGTGTCTTAGGTCTCTCTTTATGTAGTGTTGTGTTGTTGTCTTAGGTCTCTCTTTATGTAGTGTTGTGTTGTTGTCTTAGGTCTCTCTTTATGTAGTGTTGTGGCGTCTTAGGTCTCTCTTTATGTAGTGTTGTGGCGTCTTAGGTCTCTCTTTATGTAGTGTTGTGGCGTCTTAGGTCTCTCTTTATGTAGTGTTGTGGTGTCTTAGGTCTCTCTTTATGTAGTGTTGTGGTGTCTTAGGTCTCTCTTTATGTAGTGTTGTGGTGTCTTAGGTCTCTCTTTATGTAGTGTTGTGGTGTCTTAGGTCTCTCTTTATGTAGTGTTGTGGTGTCTTAGGTCTCTCTTTATGTAGTGTTGTGTTGTTGTCTTAGGTCTCTCTTTATGTAGTGTTGCGTTGTCTTAGGTCTCTCTTTATGTAGTGTTGTGGTGTCTTAGGTCTCTCTTTATGTAGTGTTGTGGTGTCTTAGGTCTCTCTTTATGTAGTGTTGTGGCGTCTTAGGTCTCTCTTTATGCAGTGTTGTGGTGTCTTAGGTCTCTCTTTATGTAGTGTTGTGGTGTCTTAGGTCTCTCTTTATGTAGTGTTGTGTTGTTGTCTTAGGTCTCTCTTTATGTAGTGTTGTGTTGTTGTCTTAGGTCTCTCTTTATGTAGTGTTGTGGTGTCTTAGGTCTCTCTTTATGTAGTGTTGTGGTGTCTTAGGTCTCTCTTTATGTAGTGTTGTGGTGTCTTAGGTCTCACTTTATGTAGTGTTGTGTTGTTGTCTTAGGTCTCTCTTTATGTAGTGTTGTGGTGTCTTAGGTCTCTCTTTATGTAGTGTTGTGGTGTCTTAGGTCTCTCTTTATGTAGTGTTGTGGTGTCTTAGGTCTCTCTTTATGTAGTGTTGTGGTGTCTTAGGTCTCACTTTATGTAGTGTTGTGTTGTTGTCTTAGGTCTCTCTTTATGTAGTGTTGTGGTGTCTTAGGTCTCTCTTTATGTAGTGTTGTGTTGTTGTCTTAGGTCTCTCTTTATGTAGTGTTGTGTTGTTGTCTTAGGTCTCTCTTATGTAGTGTTGTGGTGTCTTAGGTCTCTCTTTATGTAGTGCTGTGTTGTTGTCTTAGGTCTCTCTTTATGTAGTGTTGTGGCGTCTTAGGTCTCTCTTTATGTAGTGTTTTGGTGTCTTAGGTCTCTCTTTATGTAGTGTTGTGGCGTCTTAGGTCTCTCTTTATGTAGTGTTGTGGCGTCTTAGGTCTCTCTTTATGTAGTGTTGTGGTGTCTTAGGTCTCTCTTTATGTAGTGTTGTGTTGTTGTCTTAAGTCTCTCTTTATGTAGTGTTGTGGTGTCTTAGGTCTCTCTTTATGTAGTGTTGTGTTGTTGTCTTAGGTCTCTCTTTATGTAGTGGTGTGTTGTTGTCTTAGGTCTCTCTTTATGTAGTGTTGTGGCGTCTTAGGTCTCTCTTTATGTAGTGTTGTGGCGTCTTAGGTCTCTCTTTATGTAGTGTTGTGGCGTCTTAGGTCTCTCTTTATGTAGTGTTGTGGCGTCTTAGGTCTCTCTTTATGTAGTGTTGTGGCGTCTTAGGTCTCTCTTTATGTAGTGTTGTGGTGTCTTAGGTCTCTCTTTATGTAGTGTTGTGGTGTCTTAGGTCTCTCTTTATGTAGTGTTGTGGTGTCTTAGGTCTCTCTTTATGTAGTGTTGTGTTGTTGTCTTAGGTCTCTCTTTATGTAGTGTTGTGGCGTCTTAGGTCTCTCTTATGTAGTGTTGTGTTGTTGTCTTAGGTCTCTCTTTATGTAGTGTTGGGTGTCTTAGGTCTCTCTTTATGTAGTGTTGTGTTGTTGTCTTAGGTCTCTCTTTATGTAGTGTTGTGTTGTTGTCTTCGGTCTCTCTTTATGTAGTGTTGTGGCGTCTTAGGTCTCTCTTTGTGTAGTGTTGTGGCGTCTTAGGTCTCTCTTTATGTAGTGTTGTGTGTGTCTTAGGTCTCTCTTTATGTAGTGTTGTGGTGTCTTAGGTCTCTCTTTATGTAGTGTTGTGGCGTCTTAGGTCTCTCTTTATGTAGTGTTGTGGCGTCTTAGGTCTCTCTTTATGTAGTGTTGTGGCGTCTTAGGTCTCTCTTTATGTAGTGTTGTGGCGTCTTAGGTCTCTCTTTATGTAGTGTTGTGGTGTCTTAGGTCTCTCTTTATGTAGTGTTGTGGTGTCTTAGATCTCTCTTTATGTAGTGTTGTGGTGTCTTAGGTCTCACTTTATGTAGTGTTGTGTTGTTGTCTTAGGTCTCTCTTAATGTAGTGTTGTGGTGTCTTAGGTCTCTCTTTATGTAGTGTTGTGGTGTCTTAGGTCTCTCTTTATGTAGTGTTGTGGTGTCTTAGGTCTCTCTTTATGTAGTGTTGTGGTGTCTTACGTCTCGCTTTATGTAGTGTTGTGTTGTTGTCTTAGGTCTCTCTTTATGTAGTGTTGGGGTGTCTTAGGTCTCTCTTTATGTAGTGTTGTGTTGTTGTCTTAGGTCTCTCTTTATGTAGTGTTGTGTTGTGTCTTAGGTCTCTCTTTATGTAGTGTTGTGGTGTCTTAGGTCTCTCTTTATGTAGTGCTGTGTTGTTGTCTTAGGTCTCTCTTTATGTAGTGTTGTGGCGTCTTAGGTCTCTCTTTATGTAGTGTTTTGGTGTCTTAGGTCTCTCTTTATGTAGTGTTGTGGCATCTTAGGTCTCTCTTTATGTAGTGTTGTGGCGTCTTAGGTCTCTCTTTATGTAGTGTTGTGGCGTCTTAGGTCTCTTTATGTAGTGTTGTGTTGTTGTCTTAGGTCTCTCTTTATGTAGTGTTGGGGTGTCTTAGGTCTCTCTTTATGTAGTGTTGTGTTGTTGTCTTAGGTCTCTCTTTATGTAGTGGTGTGTTGTTGTCTTAGGTCTCTCTTTATGTAGTGTTGTGGCGTCTTAGGTCTCTCTTTATGTAGTGTTGTGGCGTCTTAGGTCTCTCTTTATGTAGTGTTGTGGCGTCTTAGGTCTCTCTTTATGTAGTGTTGTGGCGTCTTAGGTCTCTCTTTATGTAGTGTTGTGGTGTCTTAGGTCTCTCTTTATGTAGTGTTGTGGTGTCTTAGGTCTCTCTTTATGTAGTGTTGTGGCGTCTTAGGTCTCTCTTTATGTAGTGTTGTGGTGTCTTAGGTCTCTCTTTATGTAGTGTTGTGTTGTTGTCTTAGGTCTCTCTTTATGTAGTGTTGTGGCATCTTAAGTCTCTTTATGTAGTGTTGTGTTGTTGTCTTAAGTCTCTCTTTATGTAGTGTTGGGGTGTCTTAGGTCTCTCTTTATGTAGTGTTGTGTTGTTGTCTTAGGTCTCTCTTTATGTAGTGTTGTGTTGTTGTCTTCGGTCTCTCTTTATGTAGTGTTGTGGCGTCTTAGGTCTCTCTTATGTAGTGTTGTGGCGTCTTAGGTCTCTCTTTATGTAGTGTTGTGGCGTCTTAGGTCTCTCTTTATGTAGTGTTGTGGTGTCTTAGGTCTCTCTTTATGTAGTGTTGTGGTGTCTTAGGTCTCTCTTTATGTAGTGTTGTGGCGTCTTAGGTCTCTCTTTATGTAGTGTTGTGGCGTCTTAGGTCTCTCTTTATGTAGTGTTGTGTGCGTCTTAGGTCTCTCTTTATGTAGTGTTGTGGCGTCTTAGGTCTCTCTTTATGTAGTGTTGTGGCGTCTTAGGTCTCTCTTTATGTAGTGTTGTGGTGTCTTAGGTCTCTCTTTATGTAGTGTTGTGGCGTCTTAGGTCTCTCTTTATGTAGTGTTGTGGTGTCTTAGGTCTCTCTTTATGTAGTGTTGTGGTGTCTTAGGTCTCGTTATGTAGTGTTGTGTTGTTGTCTTAGGTCTCTCTTTATGTAGTGTTGGGGTGTCTTAGGTCTCTCTTTATGTAGTGTTGTGTTGTTGTCTTAGGTCTCTCTTTATGTAGTGTTGTGTTGTTGTCTTAGGTCTCTTTATGTAGTGTTGTGGTGTCTTAGGTCTCTCTTTATGTAGTGCTGTGTTGTTGTCTTAGGTCTCTCTTTATGTAGTGTTGTTTGGTCTTAGGTCTCTCTTTATGTAGTGTTTTGGTGTCTTAGGTCTCTCTTTATGTAGTGTTGTGGCATCTTAGGTCTCTCTTTATGTAGTGTTGTGGCATCTTAGGTCTCTCTTTATGTAGTGTTGTGGCGTCTTAGGTCTCTTTATGTAGTGTTGTGTTGTTGTCTTAGGTCTCTCTTTATGTAGTGTTGTGGTGTCTTAGGTCTCTCTTTATGTAGTGTTGTGTTGTTGTCTTAGGTCTCTCTTTATGTAGTGTTGTGTTGTTGTCTTAGGTCTCTCTTTATGTAGTGTTGTGGCGTCTTAGGTCTCTCTTTATGTAGTGTTGTAGCGTCTTAGGTCTCTCTTTATGTAGTGTTGTGGCGTCTTAGGTCTCTCTTTATGTAGTGTTGTGGCGTCTTAGGTCTCTCTTTATGTAGTGTTGTGGCGTCTTAGGTCTCTCTTTATGTAGTGTTGTGGTGTCTTAGGTCTCTCTTTATGTAGTGTTGTGGCGTCTTAGGTCTCTCTTTATGTAGTGTTGTGGCGTCTTAGGTCTCTCTTTATGTAGTGTTGTTTTTGTCTTAGGTCTCTCTTTATGTAGTGTTGTGTTGTTGTCTTAGGTCTCTCTTTATGTAGTGTTGTGGCATCTTAGGTCTCTTTATGTAGTGTTGTGTTGTTGTCTTAAGTCTCTCTTTATGTAGTGTTGGGGTGTCTTAGGTCTCTCTTTATGTAGTGTTGTGTTGTTGTCTTAGGTCTCTCTTTATGTAGTGTTGTGTTGTTGTCTTCGGTCTCTCTTTATGTAGTGTTGTGGCGTCTTAGGTCTCTCTATGTAGTGTTGTGGCGTCTTAGGTCTCTCTTTATGTAGTGTTGTGGCGTCTTAGGTCTCTCTTTATGTAGTGTTGTGGTGTCTTAGGTCTCTCTTTATGTAGTGTTGTGGCGTCTTAGGTCTCTCTTTATGTAGTGTTGTGGCGTCTTAGGTCTCTCTTTATGTAGTGTTGTGGCGTCTTAGGTCTCTCTTTATGTAGTGTTGTGGTGTCTTAGGTCTCTCTTTATGTAGTGTTGTGGCGTCTTAGGTCTCTCTTTATGTAGTGTTGTGGCGTCTTAGGTCTCTCTTTATGTAGTGTTGTGGTGTCTTAGGTCTCTCTATGTAGTGTTGTTGTGTCTTAGGTCTCTCTTTATGTAGTGTTGTGGTGTCTTAGATCTCTCTTTATGTAGTGTTGTGGTGTCTTAGGTATCGTTATGTAGTGTTGTGTTGTTGTCTTAAGTCTCTCTTTATGTAGTATTGGGGTGTCTTAGGTCTCTCTTTATGTAGTGTTGTGTTGTTGTCTTAGGTCTCTCTTTATGTAGTGTTGTGTTGTCTTAGGTCTCTCTTTATGTAGTGTTGTGGTGTCTTAGGTCTCTCTTTATGTAGTGCTGTGTTGTTGTCTTAGGTCTCTCTTTATGTAGTGTTTTGGTGTCTTAGGTCTCTCTTTATGTAGTGTTGTGGCATCTTAGGTCTCTCTTTATGTAGTGTTGTGGCGTCTTAGGTCTCTCTTTATGTAGTGTTGTGGCGTCTTAGGTCTCTTTATGTAGTGTTGTGTTGTTGTCTTAAGTCTCTCTTTATGTAGTGTTGGGGTGTCTTAGGTCTCTCTTTATGTAGTGTTGTGTTGTTGTCTTAGGTCTCTCTTTATGTAGTGTTGTGTTGTTGTCTTAGGTCTCTCTTTATGTAGTGTTGTAGCGTCTTAGGTCTCTCTTTATGTAGTGTTGTAGCGTCTTAGGTCTCTCTTTATGTAGTGTTGTGGCGTCTTAGTTCTCTCTTTATGTAGTGTTGGGGTGTCTTAGGTCTCTCTTTATGTAGTGTTGTGTTGTTGTCTTAGGTCTCTCTTTATGTAGTGTTGTGTTGTTGTCTTCGGTCTCTCTTTATGTAGTGTTGTGGCGTCTTAGGTCTCTCTATGTATTGTTGTGGCGTCTTAGGTCTCTCTTTATGTAGTGTTGTGGTGTCTTAGATCTCTCTTTATGTAGTGTTGTGGTGTCTTAGGTCTCACTTTATGTAGTGTTGTGTTGTTGTCTTAGGTCTCTCTTAATGTAGTGTTGTGGTGTCTTAGGTCTCTCTTTATGTAGTGTTGTGGTGTCTTAGGTCTCTCTTTATGTAGTGTTGTGGTGTCTTAGGTCTCTCTTTATGTAGTGTTGTGGTGTCTTACGTATCGTTATGTAGTGTTGTGTTGTTGTCTTAAGTCTCTCTTTATGTAGTGTTGGGGTGTCTTAGGTCTCTCTTTATGTAGTGTTGTGTTGTTGTCTTAGGTCTCTCTTTATGTAGTGTTGTGTTGTTGTCTTAGGTCTCTTTATGTAGTGTTGTGGTGTCTTAGGTCTCTCTTTATGTAGTGCTGTGTTGTTGTCTTAGGTCTCTCTTTATGTAGTGTTGTGGCGTCTTAGGTCTCTCTTTATGTAGTGTTTTGGTGTCTTAGGTCTCTCTTTATGTAGTGTTGTGGCATCTTAGGTCTCTCTTTATGTAGTGTTGTGGCGTCTTAGGTCTCTCTTTATGTAGTGTTGTGGCGTCTTAGGTCTCTTTATGTAGTGTTGTGTTGTTGTCTTAAGTCTCTCTTTATGTAGTGTTGGGGTGTCTTAGGTCTCTCTTTATGTAGTGTTGTGTTGTTGTCTTAGGTCTCTCTTTATGTAGTGGTGTGTTGTTGTCTTAGGTCTCTCTTTATGTAGTGTTGTGTGCGTCTTAGGTCTCTCTTTATGTAGTGTTGTGGCGTCTTAGGTCTCTCTTTATGTAGTGTTGTGGCGTCTTAGGTCTCTCTTTATGTAGTGTTGTGGCGTCTTAGGTCTCTCTTTATGTAGTGTTGTGGCGTCTTAGGTCTCTCTTTATGTAGTGTTGTGGTGTCTTAGGTCTCTCTTTATGTAGTGTTGTGGCGTCTTAGGTCTCTCTTTATGTAGTGTTGTGGTGTCTTAGGTCTCTCTTTATGTAGTGTTGTGTTGTTGTCTTAGGTCTCTCTTTATGTAGTGTTGTGGCGTCTTAGGTCTCTTTATGTAGTGTTGTGTTGTTGTCTTAAGTCTCTCTTTATGTAGTGTTGGGGTGTCTTAGGTCTCTCTTTATGTAGTGTTGTGTTGTTGTCTTAGGTCTCTCTTTATGTAGTGTTGTGTTGTTGTCTTCGGTCTCTCTTTATGTAGTGTTGTGGCGTCTTAGGTCTCTCTTTATGTAGTGTTGTGGCGTCTTAGGTCTCTCTTTATGTAGTGTTGTGGCGTCTTAGGTCTCTCTTTATGTAGTGTTGTGGTGTCTTAGGTCTCTCTTTATGTAGTGTTGTGGCGTCTTAGGTCTCTCTTTATGTAGTGTTGTGGCGTCTTAGGTCTCTCTTTATGTAGTGTTGTGGCGTCTTAGGTCTCTCTTTATGTAGTGTTGTGGCGTCTTAGGTCTCTCTTTATGTAGTGTTGTGGCGTCTTAGGTCTCTCTTTATGTAGTGTTGTGGCGTCTTAGGTCTCTCTTTATGTAGTGTTGTGGTGTCTTAGGTCTCTCTTTATGTAGTGTTGTGGCGTCTTAGGTCTCTCTTTATGTAGTGTTGTGGTGTCTTAGATCTCTCTTTATGTAGTGTTGTGGTGTCTTAGGTATCGTTATGTAGTGTTGTGTTGTTGTCTTAAGTCTCTCTTTATGTAGTGTTGGGGTGTCTTAGGTCTCTCTTTATGTAGTGTTGTGTTGTTGTCTTAGGTCTCTCTTTATGTAGTGTTGTGTTGTTGTCTTAGGTCTCTTTATGTAGTGTTGTGGTGTCTTAGGTCTCTCTTTATGTAGTGCTGTGTTGTTGTCTTAGGTCTCTCTTTATGTAGTGTTGTGGCGTCTTAGGTCTCTCTTTATGTAGTGTTTTGGTGTCTTAGGTCTCTCTTTATGTAGTGTTGTGGCGTCTTAGGTCTCTCTTTATGTAGTGTTGTGGCATCTTAGGTCTCTCTTTATGTAGTGTTGTGGCGTCTTAGGTCTCTTTATGTAGTGTTGTGTTGTTGTCTTAAGTCTCTCTTTATGTAGTGTTGGGGTGTCTTAGGTCTCTCTTTATGTAGTGTTGTGTTGTTGTCTTAGGTCTCTCTTTATGTAGTGGTGTGTTGTTGTCTTAGGTCTCTCTTTATGTAGTGTTGTGGCGTCTTAGGTCTCTCTTTATGTAGTGTTGTAGCGTCTTAGGTCTCTCTTTATGTAGTGTTGTGGCGTCTTAGGTCTCTCTTTATGTAGTGTTGTGGCGTCTTAGGTCTCTCTTTATGTAGTGTTGTGGCGTCTTAGGTTTCTCTTTATGTAGTGTTGTGGTGTCTTAGGTCTCTCTTTATGTAGTGTTGTGGCGTCTTAGGTCTCTCTTTATGTAGTGTTGTGGCGTCTTAGGTCTCTCTTTATGTAGTGTTGTGGTGTCTTAGGTCTCTCTTTATGTAGTGTTGTGTTGTTGTCTTAGGTCTCTCTTTATGTAGTGTTGTGGCATCTTAGGTCTCTTTATGTAGTGTTGTGTTGTTGTCTTAAGTCTCTCTTTATGTAGTGTTGGGGTGTCTTAGGTCTCTCTTTATGTAGTGTTGTGGCGTCTTAGGTCTCTCTTTATGTAGTGTTGTGTTGTTGTCTTCGGTCTCTCTTTTTATGTAGTGTTGTGGCGTCTTAGGTCTCTCTATGTAGTGTTGTGGCGTCTTAGGTCTCTCTTTATGTAGTGTTGTGGCGTCTTAGGTCTCTCTTTATGTAGTGTTGTGGTGTCTTAGGTCTCTCTTTATGTAGTGTTGTGGCGTCTTAGGTCTCTCTTTATGTAGTGTTGTGGCGTCTTAGGTCTCTCTTTATGTAGTGTTGTGGCGTCTTAGGTCTCTCTTTATGTAGTGTTGTGGCGTCTTAGGTCTCTCTTTATGTAGTGTTGTGGCGTCTTAGGTCTCTCTTTATGTAGTGTTGTGGCGTCTTAGGTCTCTCTTTATGTAGTGTTGTGGTGTCTTAGGTCTCTCTTTATGTAGTGTTGTGGCGTCTTAGGTCTCTCTTTATGTAGTGTTGTGGTGTCTTAGATCTCTCTTTATGTAGTGTTGTGGTGTCTTAGGTATCGTTATGTAGTGTTGTGTTGTTGTCTTAAGTCTCTCTTTATGTAGTGTTGGGGTGTCTTAGGTCTCTCTTTATGTAGTGTTGTGTTGTTGTCTTAGGTCTCTCTTTATGTAGTGTTGTGTTGTTGTCTTAGGTCTCTTTATGTAGTGTTGTGGTGTCTTAGGTCTCTCTTTATGTAGTGCTGTGTTGTTGTCTTAGGTCTCTCTTTATGTAGTGTTGTTTGGTCTTAGGTCTCTCTTTATGTAGTGTTTTGGTGTCTTAGGTCTCTCTTTATGTAGTGTTGTGGCATCTTAGGTCTCTCTTTATGTAGTGTTGTGGCGTCTTAGGTCTCTCTTTATGTAGTGTTGTGGCGTCTTAGGTCTCTTTATGTAGTGTTGTGTTGTTGTCTTAAGTCTCTCTTTATGTAGTGTTGGGGTGTCTTAGGTCTCTCTTTATGTAGTGTTGTGTTGTTGTCTTAGGTCTCTCTTTATGTAGTGTTGTGTTGTTGTCTTAGGTCTCTCTTTATGTAGTGTTGTAGCGTCTTAGGTCTCTCTTTATGTAGTGTTGTGGGTGTCTTAGGTCTCTCTTTATGTAGTGTTGTGTTGTTGTCTTAGGTCTCTCTTTATGTAGTGTTGTGTTGTTGTCTTCGGTCTCTCTTTATGTAGTGTTGTGGCGTCTTAGGTCTCTCTATGTATTGTTGTGGCGTCTTAGGTCTCTCTTTATGTAGTGTTGTGGCGTCTTAGGTCTCTCTTTATGTAGTGTTGTGGCGTCTTAGGTCTCTCTTTATGTAGTGTTGTGGCGTCTTAGGTCTCTCTTTATGTAGTGTTGTGGCGTCTTAGGTCTCTCTTTATGTAGTGTTGTGGCGTCTTAGGTCTCTCTTTATGTAGTGTTGTGGCGTCTTAGGTCTCTCTTTATGTAGTGTTGTGGCGTCTTAGGTCTCTCTTTATGTAGTGTTGTGGCGTCTTAGGTCTCTCTTTATGTAGTGTTGTGGCGTCTTAGGTCTCTCTTTATGTAGTGTTGTGTTGTTGTCTTAGGTCTCTCTTTATGTAGTGTTGTGGCATCTTAGGTCTCTTTATGTAGTGTTGTGTTGTTGTCTTAAGTCTCTCTTTATGTAGTGTTGGGGTGTCTTAGGTCTCACTTTATGTAGTGTTGTGTTGTTGTCTTAGGTCTCTCTTTATGTAGTGTTGTGTTGTTGTCTTCGGTCTCTCTTTATGTAGTGTTGTGGCGTCTTAGGTCTCTCTATGTATTGTTGTGGCGTCTTAGGTCTCTCTTTATGTAGTGTTGTGGCGTCTTAGGTCTCTCTTTATGTAGTGTTGTGGCGTCTTAGGTCTCTCTTTATGTAGTGTTGTGGCGTCTTAGGTCTCTCTTTATGTAGTGTTGTGGCGTCTTAGGTCTCTCTTTATGTAGTGTTGTGGCGTCTTAGGTCTCTCTTTATGTAGTGTTGTGGCGTCTTAGGTCTCTCTTTTATGTAGTGTTGTGGCGTCTTAGGTCTCTCTTTATGTAGTGTTGTGGCGTCTTAGGTCTCTCTTTATGTAGTGTTGTGGCGTCTTAGGTCTCTCTTTATGTAGTGTTGTGGTGTCTTAGGTCTCTCTTTATGTAGTGTTGTGGCGTCTTAGGTCTCTCTTTATGTAGTGTTGTGGCGTCTTAGGTCTCTCTTTATGTAGTGTTGTTGTGTCTTAGATCTCTCTTTACGTAGTGGTGTGGTGTCTCTCTTGTCGTGGTGTCTGTTTTGTCCTACAGTTTTATTTTTAATTCCAGCCCCCGTCTCTGCAGAAAGCCTTTTGCCTCTTGGCAGGCCAGCATTGTAAATCAGAATTGGTTCTTAACTGACTTACAGTTAAAGAAAAAATTTCAACCAATCCCAGCCTTCAGATCAATTACATTTCCATTTATTTAGCAGACACTCTTATCCAGAGCGACTTACTGTTAGTGAATGCATACATTTTCATACTGGCCCCCCGTGGGAATTGATACCCACAACCCTGGCGTTGCAAACGCTATGCTTTACCAACTGAGCTACACGGGACCTATTAGGGGGCCATTAAATGTGACATAACCCAAGACAAAGAGGTCCTGTTTTCCGGGTGAGGTTAAAGCACGGGTGAGCAGGCAGTAACACAAGGAAGACACCAAATCCAGTCCAGATATCTGGCTCGTGTCCGACTCTTTCCTAGGAGAAGAGAGGAGGAACATAGAGGGGACATTTACTGTTTATTCCTCACTATTAACATTAAAACATTGTAATTATAGGCAGAGCTAGAACCACAGTATTTAAGTGTGTTTGAATATAGATACTAATCTACCGTCCTGAGCGTCCCATGTCATGACAGTTCTCTGATGTGACAGGCTAGAGAGAGTACTGTCTGACTGGATTACCACCCCAGGTCAGGATGTCTGCCCATTTAGTCATTGACTGTCCACACTTCCTGGGACAATTACTTCCTTGTTTCACTAAAGAAACAGGTTGCTCAATGTGTAAAAAAACCCGGATTAATACATTTAAATAATCAGGTTCCTTATCAATCAGTTTCCTTCAATCACCAGTCACCACCATAGACTGGGAGATCTGCTTCATAGGAAACACTTTCACCATGTCCCATCTGAATGTGCACAAATGATAGCCGCATCTACAGTGCATTCGGAAAGTATTCAGACCCCTTGACTTTTTCCACATTTTGTTACGTTACAGCCTTATTCTAAAATAGACTAAATAATTTTTTTCACTCATCAATCTACACACAATACACCATAATGACAAAGCAAAAACAGGTTTTTAGGTGTTTCTACAACTTGATTGGAGTCCACCTGTGGTAAATTCAATTGATTGGACATGATTTGGAAAGGCACACACCTGTCAAAATGTCAAGGGGTGCTGAAGGTGGGTGTGGTGCATGAATCAAGCGCAGGACGCAGAAGCTCAGTCCAAAAGACTTTAGTGCAATATTCACGTAGAAAATAAGCACAATAAGCCCGAAGGCGAAATAACGGCGCACACAGGCGTCAACCAAACGGCGCACGAACATGTGCGAAATACCTCTCCAAAACACTGGAGGGAAGTACGTAGCTCCAACACAAAACAGAAGAGCAATCACACACAAAGACAAACACACACAACGAGAACTAAATAGGACACTAACGAGGACTAACAAGACACAGGTGTACAACATCAAGACAAAACCAAACGAACATGAAACATAGATCGGTGGCAGCTAGTACTCCGTGGACGACGACCACCGAAGCCTGCCCGAACCAGGAGGAGGAGCAGCTTTGGCCGAAACCGTGACAGTACCCCCCCCTTGACGCGCGGTTCCAGCCGTGCGCCGACCCCGGCCTCGGGGACGACCAGGAGGACGCGGAGCAGGGCACGCGGGATGGTCCCGGTGGAACTCCGACAGGAGAGATGGGTCTAGGATGTCCCTCCGCGGCACCCAGCACCGCTCCTCCGGGCCGTACCCCTCCCACTCCATGAGATACTGGAGACCCCCATCCGGCGTCTTGAGTCCAAGATGGACCGAACGGTGTACGCCGGAGCCCCCCTCGATGTCCAGTGGGGGCGGAGGAGTCTCCCCTATCTCATTGTCCTGGAGTGGACCAGCTACCACCGGCCTGAGAAGAGACACATGGAACGAGGGGTTAATATTCTTATACTCAACAGGTAGATGTAACCTATAACACACCTCGTTCAATCTTCTCAGGACTTTAAAGGGCCCCACAAACCGCCGACCCAGCTTCCGGCAGGGCAGGCGGAGGGGTAGGTTTCTGGTAGAGAGCCAGACTCGATCTCCGGGTGCGTACACCGGCCCCTCACTGCGGTGGAGATCGGCGCTCGCCTTGTGACGAAGGACGGCCCGCTGCAGGTGGACGTGGGCAGCGTTCCACGTCTCTTCCGAGCGCCTCATCCAATCATCCACCGCAGGGGCCTCGATCTGGCTCTGCTGCCAAGGTGCCAGAACCGGCTGGTAACCTAACACACATTGGAAGGGGGTTAGGTTGGTAGAGGAGTGGCGGAGAGAGTTCTGGGCCATCTCGGCCCAGGGAATGTACCGTGCCCACTCCTCCGGCCGGCCCTGGCAATACGACCTCAGAAACCTACCCACATCCTGGTTGACACGTTCTACCTGCCCGTTACTCTCCGGGTGGTACCCTGAGGTAAGGCTAACCGAGACCCCCAACCGCTCCATGAACGCTCTCCAAACACGGGAGGTAAACTGGTGGCCTCGATCAGACACTATATCCTCGGGTACCCCGTAATGCCGGAAGACGTGGGTAAATAGGGCCTCAGCGGTCTGTAGGGCAGTAGGAAGCCCCGACATAGGGAGAAGACGACAGGCCTTAGAGAACCGGTCCACAACGACCAGGATGGTGGTATTCCCCTGAGAGAGGGGAAGGTCTGTCACAAAATCCACCGAGAGGTGGGACCATGGTCGTTGTGGAACGGGCAGGGGTTGTAACTTACCCCTGGGCAGATGTCGGGGTCGACTTACACTGGGCACACACCGAGCAGGAGGAGACATAAACCCTCACATCCCTAGCCAAAGTGGGCCACCAGTATTTTGTGCTAAGGCAATGCACTGTCCGGCCAATACCCGGATGTCCAGAGGAGGGTGACGTGTGAGCCCAGTAAATGAGTCGATCCCGAATCTCGAGCGGAACGTACTTCCGACCCTCAGGACACTGTGGAGGGCTGGGGTCGGTACGCAACGCTCGCTCGATTTCGGCATTGACCTCCCACACCACCGGTGCCACAAGGCAAGACTCCGGTAGTATGGGAGTAGGCTCAACGGACCTCTCCTCCGTGTCATACCGCCGGGACAGCGCATCTGCCTTACCATTCTGGGACCCAGGGATGTACGTGATTTTAAATACGAACCTGGTGAGAAACATACTCCATCGAGCCTGGCGAGGGTTCAGTCTCCTCGCTGCCCGGATGTACTCCAGGTTCCGATGGTCAGTCAAAATGAGGAAAGGGTGTTGAGCCCCCTCAAGCCAATGCCTCCACACCTTAAGGGCTTGAACTACAGCTAACAACTCCCTGTCCCCAACGTCATAGTTACGCTCCGCCGGGCTGAGCTTTTTTGAGTAAAAAGCACAGGGGCAGAGTTTAGGTGGCGTGCTGGACCGTTGAGAGAGAACGGCCCCTATACCAGCCTCAGACGCGTCTACCTCAACCTGAAAGGGTAATGCGGGATCCGGATGCGCCAGCACCGGAGCCGACGTAAACAGGTCCTTCAGTCTCCTAAAGGCCCTGTCCGCATCAGCTGACCACTGCAGGCGCACCGGACCCCCTTTCAGAAGGGACGTGATGGGAGCTGCCACCTGTCCAAAACCCCGGATAAACCTCCGGTAGTAATTCGCAAAGCCCAAGAACTGCTGCACCTCTTTTACAGTGGTTGGAGTTTGCCAATTACGCACAGCGGACACACGATCCACCTCCATTCTCACCCCTGACGCGGACAACCGATAACCCAAAAAGGAGACAGACTCCTGGAAAAACAGACATTTCTCTGCCTTGACATATAGGTCGTGCTCCAACAGCCTCCTCAATACACGACGCACCAGGGTTATATGCTCGGCTCGGGTAGATGAGTACACCAGAATGTCATCAATGTACACGACCACCCCTTGTCCCTGCATATCCCGGAAAATGTCATCTACGAAAGATTGGAAGACTGATGGAGCATTCATCAACCCATATGGCATGACGAGATATTCGAAATGACCTGACATGGTACTAAACGCTGTCTTCCATTCGTCGCCCTCCCTAATGCGCACCAAGTTATACGCGCTCCTGAGATCCAATGTTGTGAAAAACCGCGCTCCATGCAATGACTCTGTCATGGTTGCAATCAGAGGGAGTGGATAACTGTATTTCACAGTAATCTGATTGAGACCACGGTAATCAATGCACGGGCGCAACCCTCCATCTTTCTTCTTCACAAAAAAGAAGCTTGAGGAGGCGGGAGAAGTGGAGGGCCGAATGTATCCCTGTCTCAAAGATTCGGCTATGTAAGTCTCCATAGCTTTTCTCTCCTCTTGAGACAAAGGATACACGTGGCTCCGTGGGAGCGCTGCTCCTACCTGGAGATCAATCGCACAATCCCCCTGTCTATGAGGAGGCAACTGCGTCGCCCTAGTTTTACTAAACGCGAGAGCTAAATCCCCATATTCAGGCGGAATGTGCAGTGCGGGCACTTGGTTTGGACTTTCCACCGAAGTCGCCCCCACGGAAACACCCAGACATCGCCCCTCGCACTGAGCAGACCACCCATCGAGAGCCCTCTGTTGCCACGAAATAGCAGGGTTATGGGTGCTTAACCAGGGAATTCCCAGCACCACTGGGTACGCAGGAGAGTCGATCAGATACAGCTGTATAGTCTCTTCATGACCCCCCCTGCGCACACATCCTAAGTGGTGCTGTGATCTCCCTAATCAACCCCGACCCCAACGGGCGGCTATCTAAGGCATGAACGGGAAAAGGTTTGTCAACAGGTAGGAGAGGGATCCCTAAATCTAAACAAAACTTCCGATCAACAAAATTCCCAGCTGCGCCTGAATCTACTAGCGCCTTATGCTGGGAATGAGGTGCAACCTGTGGAAAGCACACAGGTATACAAAAGTGTGCAACAGAAAGCTCTGGGTAAGTGGGACGTCTACTCACCTGGGAGGCCCCCCCAGTGCGTGGCCTGTTGTCTTCTCCCCCGGAGAACCCTCCCCAGCACCTGGCCGCAGTGTACCCTCCACGACCGCACTTGGTGCAGGAGACAGGCCCCCTCGGGCTCCTCCTCCTCCTTTCTCTAGCGCCGGCACCCCCGAGCTCCATAGGGCTCGGCTCGGAGGTGCCGGAGGGCGGAATGGACGGACCCCCTCGGGACGTCCACGGGTGGCCAGCAGGGTGTCCAGACGGATGGACATATCGACCAACTGGTCGAAGGTGAGATGGGTATCCCTGCAGGCCAACTCACGTTGAACGTCCTCCCGTAGGCTACATCGAAAATGGTCGATGAGGGCCCGTTCATTCCACCCTGGCGTCCGCCGCTAGAGTCCGGAACTCTAGAGCAAACGCCTGTGCGCTCCTCCTCCCCTGTCTCAGGTGGACTAGACGCTCCCCCGCCGTTTTGCCCTCAGGTGGATGGTCGAACACGGCCTTGAAGCGGCGGGAGAACTCGGCGTAGGAGATGGTGTTGGCGTCCATCTTCCTCCACTCGGTGTTAGCCCACTCCAACGCCTTGCCCGTGAGACAGGAGATGAGGGCGGAAACGCTCTCGTGTCCCGAGGGCACCGGGTGTACAGTGGCCAGGTAGAGCTCCACCTGCAGGAGGAACCCTGACACCCGGCAGCTGTTCCGTCATACGCCCTCGGGAGCGAGAGCCGAATCCCCCTGGGTTCCGGACCTTGGACTGGTGGACCGGCCGATGGGGTTGGCAGGGTAGGTGGAGGTGTGGGTACCCCGCTGGCCTCCCTTCGGTGCAGGGTGTTGATGACATCCTGTAGAGCGGTCCCCAGTTGTCGTATCTGGTCATCTTGGCCGCGAACATGCTCCTCGAGCGACTCAGGCGTAACTGCAGATCCTGCTGATTCCATCTTGGTGTGTGATTCTGTCAAGGGGTGCTGAAGGTGGGTGTGGTGCATGAATCAAGCGCAGGACGCAGAAGCTCAGTCCAAAAGACTTTAGTGCAATATTCACGTAGAAAATAAGCACAATAAGCCCGAAGGCGAAATAACGGCGCACACAGGCGTCAACCAAACAGCGCACGAACATGTGCGAAATACCTCTCCAAAACACTGGAGGGAAGTACGTAGCTCCAACACAAAACAGAAGAGCAATCACACACAAAGACAAACACACACAACGAGAACTAAATAGGACACTAACGAGGACTAACAAGACACAGGTGTACAACATCAAGACAAAACCAAACGAACATGAAACATAGATCGGTGGCAGCTAGTACTCCGGGGACGACGACCGCCGAAGCCTGCCCGAACCAGGAGGAGGAGCAGCCTCGGCCGAAACCGTGACACTATATAAGGTACCACAGTAGTTGACAGTGCATGTCAGAGCAAAAACCAAGCCATGAGGTTGAAGGAATTGTCCGTAAAGCTCAGAGACAGGATTGTGTCGAGGCACAGATCTGGGGAAGGGTACCAAAAAATGTCTGCAGCATTGAAGGTCCCCAAAAACACAGTGGCCTCCATCATTCTTAAATGGAAGAAGTTTGGAACCACCAAGACTCTTCCTAGAGCTGGCCGCCTGGCCAAACTGAGCAATCTGAGCAATCGGGGGAGAAGGGCCTTGGTCAGGGAGGTGACCAAGAACCCAATTGTCACTCTGACAGAGCTCCAGAGTTCCTCTGTGGAGATGGGAGAACCTTCCAGAAGGACAACCATTTCTGCAGCACTCCACCAATCAAGCCTTTATGGTAGAGTGGCCAGACGGAAGCCACTCCTCAGTAAAAGGCACATGTCAGCCTGCTTGGAGTTTGCCAAAAGGCACCTAAAGGACTCTCAGACCATGAGAAACAAGATTCTGTGGTCTAATGAAACCAAGATGGAACTCTTTGGCCTGAATGCCAAGCGTCACGTCTGGAGAAAACCTGCCACCATCCCTACAGTGAAGCATGGTGGTGGCAGCATCATGCTGGGGGGATGTTTTTCAGTGGCAGGGACTGGGAGACTAGTCAGGATCGAGGGAAAGATGAACAGAGCAAAGTACAGAGAGATCCTTGATTAAAACCTGCTCCAGTGCGCTCAGGACCTCAGACTGGGGCGAAGGTTCACCTTCCAACAGGACAACGACCCTAAGCACACAGCCAAGACAATGCAAGAGTGGCTTCGGGACAAGTCTCTGAATGTCCATGAGTGGCCCAGCCAGAGCCCGGACTTGAACTCGATCGAACATCTCTGGAGAGACCTGAAATAGCTGTGCAGCGACACTCTCAATCCAACCTGACAGAGCTTGAGAGGATCTGCAGAGAAGAATGGGAGAAACCCCAAATGTAGGTGTGCCAAGCTTGTAGCATCATACCCAAGAAGACTCGAGGCTGTAATCGCTGCCAAAGGTGCTTCAAGAGAGTACTGAGTAAAGGGTCTGAATACTTATGTAAATGTCATATTTTCGTTTTTTATTTATAATACATTTGCAAACATTTATAAAAATTTGTTTTTGCTTTTTCATTATGGGGTATTGTGTGTAGATTGATGAAGAAGGAGAAAAAACTATTTAATCCATTTTAGAATAAGGCTGTAACGTAACAAAATGTGGAAAAAGTCAAGGGGTCTGAATACTTTCCAAATGCACTTTAATCTTCTGTTTGCTATTCAGGAAATGAAAACAGAACTGACTGACCCAGGCCTGCATCTAACAGTCTGGGCCTTTAGAATAACACCGTGCAGGTTATTGTTTTACAGTAATAGTTACTTTGTGGTTTCCCTTCACTAGACATGTTGAAGGCAGGCAGGTAGTGTTGCCTGTACCTGGTGAGCTGTCCTCTAAGATGGCGCTGGCTCTGACACTCCACATTACTGGGAGCAGTGTGATGATGGAGGTAATGGCTGTAAAATGCACTATCTGGGACGGCACAGATTGTCACAAGTGAGATGTCAACATGCCTGGCTGTCACTCGCTTAGTATCATATAGGAAGAGACAGAGATGTATTGTCTATTTATTTAGGTCTGATTTTGCATGATCAAATATAGTTTCAGTGGTTTCTTTAGTTAAAGTAAACATGAAGGAAGAGAAGTACCTGACGGAGGGACACAGCTTCCCTTTGTGAAGACAAAACAACAATGCACCTGACATTTTTCATAAACGGAGGTGGCAGGTTACAGTGTATGTATGCACCTGTTCTACATTTAAATGATGTGATGTCTCAAGCTCAAGAAATGTGTGTCACTTTCTATTTTTTAACCGTGCTCAATCTGTAAACGCAACTTCCTGCACATGTTGCAGTGAGAGTAGGTTAAAATTAATAGTCAATTATAGAGTTAATTAAAATATTGTAATGTACCGAGTCGACCCCTAAATCTGAGCCAGATCGTCAGTGTCCATTTGAATAAGACATACAGCTAATCCCCACGACCCTGTTTTGATGTTGACTGTAGATCACCATCATTATGCTTATTGACGTCACATGATCCTCCACATCAGACAGTGTCTCCTCTGCCCGGCCTATTAAAGATGACGGCCATTTCCAAACACACAGTGTGCGTCCCAAATGGCACCTTATTCCCTATATAGTGCACTAGTTTTGACCAGGGTCCGTAGTAGGGCTCTGGTCGAAAGTAGTGCACTATGTAGTGAATAGGGTGCCGTTTAGGACTTAGGAGGGGCCCGCTGTATTAATAGTACACCTGTAGCTTTTCTTTTTTACAGGAACAATATAACATGACTAAAGGATGCATCCTCTTCCACATACAACACTCATACAACACTCATACAACATCCACAAACCCAAACATCAACAGCATTAACATAAACTGTAGCTTGTCAAGTGTAAAAAGTAATGCGTGCTTGACAATTCCTTTCTCCTGGTTTCTTCCTTGCACCGACAGTAGAGCAAAGAACAGAACACACAGGAACAGGTTGTCTGAGACTGTCAGCACCAAAAACATGGACTGTCTGTGTGAACTGAACGTGAACACTGTGTGGAATGTTTCTGTTGCCTGCCTTCTTTTTGTTAACAAGCCAAGGGAGGATTCAGCGGAGAGACTTCACCCTTGGCAGCGAAACCAGAGGAGCAAAACCCCCAAATGCCCCCAGGCAAAACCAACCTGCACAAAGAATGGACAAGCACTCTGCCTTTTCAGACTCAGTGAGGCAGTGTAGTTTGTGATTAATGAGATGTGACTACTTTTGTTGAGGGAGCCTTTTATACTGTAGCCTTCCCATTCACTGACACTCTACGTCCCAAATGGCACCCTCTTCCCTTTATAGTGCCCTATGGGCCCTGGTCAAAATAAGTGGAACGCACACACTGAGCATGGAGTGTTATCGCAGTCAGAGATTAGGGTTGTAGGGTTTAGCAGGTGAACATCAATGCCTGCCTCTATAGAGGGAAGTGTTCATGTAATATTGTGGCAGGTGCTAAAAATAGCACGCCCTTACTATGTCAGACTGAGTTGTTCTCCAGGGCTTGGAGTAAAGGATCAGGTTGGTAGGGTTTGTGAATTATTATGCAACGTTTAAGGGTCGGTTTCCTGGACACAGATTATGCTTAGTCTTGGATTAAAAACCATGTTCAATGGACAACCCCATTGAAAATGGGAAACCGGCCCTACAACATGTTGCTGGGTTTTATACTACACAGGAAGTATTCCTACTAGAAATATTTCATAATGCCATAATGAAAAATTAAAAATACTACAGTTGAAATATAATTAAGCAATAAGGTCCGAGGGGGTGTGGTATATGTCCAATATACCACGGCTAAGGGCTGTTCTTTTGTACGACGCAACGCGGAGTGCCTGCATACAGCCCTTAGCCGTGGTATATTGGCAATATACCTCAAACCCCCAAGGTGCCTTATTGCTATTATTAACTGGTTACCAATGTAATTACAGCAGTACAAATAAATGTTTGTCATACAGGTGGTATACCACAGCTTTCATCCAATCAGCATTCAGGGCTCGAACCACCCAGTTTATAATATGTAATAATGTGCGCAAAATAAAACCTCTGGACTCATTCAGCTATATACTGTAACATTGGACCATGCAAGCTATGCAATTGACAATAACTTTCCTGCAAACATATAAAATATTATGCATTGTGCATTAGCCCATGCATTAAGCATTGATTGGGGGTTTAATTAAATATTATTATTTTTATCCCCTTAGAGGCAATTAATGGGATGAGTTAGTTATATAATCTTACTAGCTATTTACCCTAAATCACCCTAATGTATATAAACTGCACACATGAGCGCTATAAGAGGTCAAGGAAGTCACGTGAGTCGCGACCCATGCAGATGTGCGCAAGAAAAGTTTTGAGAGGGTGACAACTGGCGAGCGTGACGCGTGACTGTATTTTACAGTAGATCAAACACGCATACTAGCTGTCCGCAGAGCGGTCCAAAACGCCTCCTGAGAAGTCCAAGTAGTCTATGACAAGATATGATTTAGGAATACCTTTTAAAGTCTTACAGTGGAGTCATTTTCACAGGGAACATGTAAGTAGCCCTTACATGCTGGATCACTTGGTGGATACTGGATAGAAAACATTCCCTCGCGCAAAAGTCCACCTGTGTAATTTGGATTAATTGATTAATGTTTTTAGCGCAAAAAACAATACTCTCTGCTTTTTGGGTGGTTCGAGGGGGTGACCACCACCACCACCTCTTGACTGACCCGCTGTGGAGGAATGAGTGATGCCGGAGAGAGGATGTACCATCGGGAGTCTGGTGGTACTGTCTGTGTTGGAGATGGGGCTCGGTGCGTCCAGCATCGCCCTCGGGGTGGTCGGCATCATCCGAGTCAGGTCGGTTCACAAGCTGCAGCTTGGGGATGCCTCCCCTATATGGAGTGGAGTGTGTGTAAGTCAAATAATTCACTTTTGCAGTATTATTACCTCTATGGTTAATAGGAATGGGAGGGTATAACTTTTTATTTCCCCCCAGTTTCTCATCTGTGGACTATGTGGGATGGTGTGTGCAAAGAAGAGGTCAGGCTTGATTGTAAGTTGATTTTAATACAATGTATTTAACATGGGTACACTCTTAGAAAAAAAGGTGCTATCTAGAACCTAAATGGGTTCTTTGGCTGTCCCCATAGGAGAACCATTTGAATAACCCTTTTTGGTTTCAGGGAGAACCTTTTTGGAGCCAGGTATAATCCTTTCCACAGAGGGTTCTACCTGGAACCCAAAAGGATTCTACCTGGAACCCAAAATGTTTCTCCTATGGGGACAGCCAAAGAACCATTTTGGAACCCTTTTTTCGAACATGCAGTGCATTGTTGGGGTTAGAGCTTGCAAGGGTTAGAGCTTGCAAGAAAGGCATTTCACTGTACTTGTGCATGTGACATCAAAACTCGAAACTTGAAACACCTAGGGCCGGCTCCAGGCATAAGCGACATAAGCGGTTGCTTAGGGCCCGAGGCCGCTGTTATGTCAGTCACTGACAGTCACTCAATTGGCCATGTCAGCTAACCATTTTTTGATTGCTAAATTAGTCTAGCCAGCCATCTAAACTTGTAGTAATCATGGCCGAGTACCGACCAGGCATGCAGGGCACGTGCTCAGAGGCCCTGACCTCCAGAGGGCCCCCCATTGATTTTGTTAGTCACTCTCATTCAGATATCATTAACATGGCATAAGTCATGGCAAAATGTGTAGAATTGTAGGAAATTAGCTTTAAAACTGCAAAAATGTCTCTCCACCCCATGGCAAAATGTGTAGAATTGCACGAAATTTGCTTTAAAACAACAACAATTTCTCTTCACCCCATGGCAAAATGTGTAGTAGTAGTAGTAATTTAGCAGACGCTCTTATCCAGAGCCACATACAATTAGCACATTCATCTTAAGATAGCTAGGTGGGACAACCACATATCTCAGTCATAGTAAGTACATTTATTTTGCTGTGATTCTATCTCTCTCTCCCTCCCTCTCCCTCTCCCTCCCTCTCTCTCTCTCCAGATGATCCTGTTTTCAGCCTGCTGTATCTGTGGGCTGATCAGTGGGATCCTAAACTTCCAGTTTGTGCGTGTGGTGGCAAAGCGTCCCGATGCCCTGTCGTCCCTCTACCTGGCCATCATGGTGCTGGCCTGCCTGGGCATCGGAGTGTCCATCCTGTTTACCTGGCTCACCTGTCGTCTGGCCAGCAGCGAACAGCAGAGGATGTACCTGGAGAGAGAGCTGTCCCTGCACCACTCCCATGAGATGAGTGAAAAGGTGAGCTCAGATAAAAAATGAATGGAAAACTCAATAATGTTATATAATTGGAAATGTGAATATTAATCATAAAATAAAATAGTGACATTTCAGTCAGACAGAGTGAATGGCCTGTCATTTCTGTCACTATGTGTTTCTAAAGCAGTGGTTTTCCAACTCCGGTCCTCCAGTACCCCCAACGATACACATTATTATTGTATCCCGGACAAGCACACCTGATTCAACTTGTCAACTAATCATCAAGCCCTCAATGAGTTGAATCAGGTATGTTTGTCCAGGGCTACAACAAAAATGTGTACTGTTGGAAGTACTCGAGGACCAGAGTTGGGAACCACTCTTCTAAAGAGGGATATGAATGCACCACAGGAGGTTGGTTCAACCTTACTTGGGGAGGACGGGATCATGGTAATGACTGGAGCAGACTTAGTGGAATGGTATCAAATACATGGTTTCCAGGTGTTTGATGCCATTCCATTTGCTCCGTTCCAGCCATTATTATGAACCGTCCTCCCCTCAGCAGCCTCCACTGGAATTCACCTATTTTTAGTCGCTCTGCATAAGAGTGTCTGCTAACTAAAATGACTAAAAAGTAATAATTGAGAACCTTGTATAACCCCACTGTACTATTCTTTATTCCAGGAGTTTGCTGAGAGATCTGAAAGAGCAGCCAGCATCCCCCAGATCTCCTTCAATGGAAAGTCCTCACCTCCATTATCATTAGGCTAAAGCCCAGCTGTGTTACTGTATTCAAAGCAACTTGGAGACAATGTTGGTTCCATACAACCCCAACGGTTGCAGGGGACGTGATCTCTTGCACTTAACTGATACACAAAGGAATCAACTTAATCAACGGAAGTTACGGCAACGCTATGAGAAGGCACTATGAGATTTGACAATCGTCTCACCAATGACGATGGAGGCTGAATGATGCACCTGGATAGTACATGGAAACAGCAGGTAAAGGGGACAAAGCTATGGCACCTCCAAAGGCTCAAAAAGAATAACTAAAACATTTGAGATTGTCAGTGTTGAGACATTGAGAGACATTACTGCTTCAGGGTTTGACTGGTCATAGAGATGATGTCACACGGTGGATGTTGTTTCCAGTACTAATATTTATTTTAATTATTATTTATGTATGTATTATTTAAATATATTATTGTTTATTCATAAGCATGCAAATATAATAACGTCCCATCTGTGACATGGTTTTACAATTTAGAGAATTATAATGAATTAAAGGTTTAATGATGGTGATATATAATATAATAAGCCATTTAGCAGACGCTTTTATCCAAAGCAACTTACAGTCATGCGTGCATACATTATTATTTATTTTTTTGTGTATGGGTGGTCCCGGGGATCGAACCCACTACCTTGGCGTTACAAGCGCCGTACTCTACCAGCTGAGCTACAGAGGACCATGATGATGATGAATGATGGATGACAACAATGATGATGGATGACGACTTCGATGGATGATGATGAATGATGATGATGATGGTGATGATTTTGATGACTTTATTGTATCCAGTAGGAAATTAATTCTAAATGCATTAGTATATTTTGCAGCAGACCACAACCAGTAGCAGGCAGTAGTGATAGTTATATTTTCCCCACTAGAGGGAGCACTCCATCTCCTTTTAACTTAGGTCTGTCCCAAATGGCACCCTATTCCCTATATAGTGCACTACTTTTGACCAGAGCCCTATGGACAAAGGTAGTGCACTATATAGGGAATAGGGACTCAGACGATGATTCTTGTAGTAGAACGTTTGAACAGCATAATAAATCTGGAACCTTATGGATACATGAGTGTTGCAGTTTGTGTATCCCTTAACCTGAAAATATCCAGTCCTATTTATGGGAATGCTGTCCAGAGAAGTTAAGCCAGTGGACGGACGAGGAAAGACATTCCATTAATTTACATTTATGTATTTTCTTACCGACTCCCTCATCCCTTGCAAAGTAAGAATTCAGATTATGGTTACGTCCCAAACGGCACCCTATTCCCTACACAGTGCACTACTTTTGACCAGAGCCCATAGGGAGGATTCCATTTGGGACACAGAGAGACTGTATCCCGGGGAGCTGTGAAAACCACCAGAACTTCCTGTAAAGTGAAACCTCGTCCTTCCAAGGCCACCCCTGCTCTCATGGGGACATTGGACAGGGTGAAACCTCCCAAACAAAGCTCCCCTGAAGGTCCTCACCCAGCTCTGTCTGTCCTATAAATCTGTTGCCATGGTGAACCAGGTGGAGGTGTGGGAGACAAACTGACTGACTGCTATATTTTTCTCCTTTCCCCTTTTTGGGGAAAAACTTCCAAATACTGTTTCACCTGGCTCTAGTCCTGGACAGCTAACTGACTGACTGACTGACTGACTGACTGGCTGACTGACTGGCTGACTAACTGACTGACTGGCTGACTAACTGACTGACTGGCTGACTGACTGACTGACTGACTGGCTGACTGACTGACTGACTAACTGACTGGCTGACTGGCTGACTGACTGGCTGACTAACTGACTGACTGGCTGACTGACTGACTGACTGACTGACTGACTGACTGACTGACTGACTGACTGACTGGCTGGCTGACTAACTGACTGGCTGACTGACTGACTGACTGGCTGACCAACTGACTGGCTGACTGGCTGACTGGCTGACTAACTGACTGGCTGACTGACTGACTGGCTGACTAACTGACTGACTAACTGACTGGCTGGCTGGCTGGCTGACTGGCTGACTGGCTGACTGACTGACTAACTGACTGACTGACTGGCTGACTAACTGACTGACTGACTGACTGACTGACTGACTGGCTGACTGACTGGCTGACTAACTGACTGACTGGCTGACTGACTGACTGACTGGCTAACTAACTAACTGACTGACTGACTGACCTGACTGGCTGACTAACTGACTGACTGGCTGACTGACTGACTGACTGACTGACTGATTGACTGGCTGACTAACTGACTGATTGGCTGACTAACTGACTGACTGGCTGACTGACTGACTGACTGACTGGCTGGCTGACTGGCTGACTGGCTGACTAACTGACTGGCTGACTGGATGACTGACTGACAGACTGGCTGACTAACTGACTGGCTGACTGGCTGACTAACTGACTGGCTGACTAACTGACTGGCTGGCTGACTGACTGACTGACTGACTGGCTCACTGGCTGACTGGCTGACTGACTGACTGACTGGCTGACTGGCTGGCTGACTGGCTGATTGGCTGGCTGGCTGACGGACTGACAGACTAACTGACTGGCTGGCTGACTGACTGACTGGCTGACTGACTGGCTGACTGGCTGACTGGCTGGCTGACTGGCTGGCTGACTGGCTGGCAGACTGGCTGGCAGACTGTCTGACTGACTCACTGGCTGACTGACTTGCTGACAGACTGACTGACACACTGACTGACTGACTGACTGACTGACTGACTGGCTGACAGACTGACTGACTGACTGACACACTGACTGACTAACTGACTGACGGGCTGGCTGGCTGGCTGACTATCTGACTGACTGGCTGACTAACTGACTGACTGGCTGACTGACTGACTGGCTGGCAGACTGGCTGGCAGACTGGCTGGCTGGCTGGCTGGCTGACTGACTGGCTGACTGGCTGACTGGCTGACTGACTTTCTGACAGACTGACTGACACACTGACTGACTGACTGACTGACTGACTGGCTGACAGACTGACAGACTGACTGACACACTGACTGACTAACTGACTGACTGGCTGGCTGACTAACTGACTGGCTGGCTGACTAACTGACTGACTGGCTGACTAACTGATTGGCTGACTGACTGGCTGGCTGACTGACTGACTGACTGACTGACTGGCTGACTGGCTGACTGGCTGGCTGACTGACTGGCTGACTGGCTGGCTGGCTGGCTGACTGGCTGACTGACTAACAGACTGGCTGACTTGCTGGCTGGCTGGCCAATAATAACTTATTCTATTATTCCATTGTATTTTTCTTTCCTTCAGGAGAGACTTTAGGGTTATTTCCTTCAGGAGAGACTTTAGGGTTATTTCCTTCAGGAGAGACTTTAGGGTTCTTTCCTTCAGGAGAGACTTTAGGGTTATTTCCTTCAGGAGAGACTTTAGGGTTCTTTCCTTCAGGAGAGACGTTAGGGTTCTTTCCTTCAGGAGAGACTTTAGGGTTCTTTCCTTCAGGAGAGACGTTAGGGTTCTTTCCTTCAGGAGATACTTTAGGGTTCTTTGGGGTTATTTCCTTCAGGAGAGTCTTTAGGGTTCTTTCCTTCAGGAGATACTTTAGGGTTATTTCCTTCAGGAGAGTCTTTAGGGTTCTTTCCTTCAGGAGAGACTTTAGGGTTATTTCCTTCAGGAGAGACTTTAGGGTTCTTTAGGGTTCTTTCCTTCAGGAGATACTTTACGGTTCTTTCCTTCAGGAGAGACTTTAGGGTTCTTTCCTTCAGGAGAGACGTTAGGGTTCTTTCCTTCAGGAAATACTTTAGGGTTCTTTCCTTCAGGAGAGACGTTAGGGTTCTTTCCTTCAGGAGAGACGTTAGGGTTCTTTCCTTCAGGAGAGACTTTAGGGTTCTTTCCTTCAGGAGAGACTTTAGGGTTCTTTCCTTCAGGAGAGACTTTAGGGTTCTTTCCTTTAGGAGAGACTTTAGGGGAAGAACTCAGAGACAGACATATGCCATCTTTTATGTTTTCAGGGAATGTTGAGTGAGTACTACAGTGATGGATCAGTGGATGTGTCCAAATGGCACCCTATTCCCTTTATAGTGCACTACTTTTGACCAGGGCCCATAGGGCATATATAGGGAATAGGGTGCCATTTGAGATGCACACAATGTTGCCCCGGTGGAGAGGTCCATACTGTACTGTACTTTAGTTACCTGTGTTGATACTGTACTGCAGCTGAATCACCACAGTTGTCTGCTATCTGGTTAAAAAGTGAGAATGACAGAAAAAGACTCAGTCAGTGATAGGCAGCTCCAGATATGTAGCTACACCAAACCATTTCCTTCAGCAGCACAGATACAGAGTGTCTGTCTCAATGGCTCCCTGTTCCCTCTATCAGAACCTTATGGGCCCTGGTCAAAAGTCTAATCAAATCAAATGTTATTCCTCACATATTTGGTAAACAGCAGGTGTGGACTATCAGTGAAATCAACTGACGGGCCCTTCCCAACCATGCAGAGAGAAAGACAATAGTAGTGCACTATACAGGGAATAGGGTGCTTTTTGGGATGTAGAAAAGGTGATGTTCCCCCACCGCTGCTAATTAATCTCTGCCTGCCTGCCTGCCTGCCTGCCTGCCTGCCTGCCTGCCTGCCTGCCTGCCTGCCTGCCTGCCTGCCTGCCTGCCTGCCTCTGTCTCTGTCTGTCTGCCTCTGTCTGTCTGCCTCTGTGTGTGTGTCTCTCTGTCTGTCTGTCTGTCTGTCTGTCTGTCTGTCTGTCTGTCTGTCTGTCTGTGTGTCTCTCTGTCTGTCTGCCTCTGTCTGTGTGTCTGTTTGTCTGTCTGCCTCTGTCTGTGTGTGTGTCTGTGTGTCTGTCTGTCTGTCTGTCTGTCTGCCTGCCTGTCTCAGAAGGGAGTGTCTGAAGATATATGACTGAAGGTTAATCCTGGAGCCACAGAAAGAATCAGCCCCTATTTGGGAGGTGATTTGTACACAGAGCAGACTGAGGCTGTGTCCCAAATGGCACCCTATTCCCTACATAGTGCATGGTGCCCTATGGGCCCTGGTCAAAGGTAGTGCACTATAAAGGGAATAGGATGCCATTTGGGACGCATCCTGAGTGTGTGTGCGGGTGCACTAAATATCACTGTAGATTGTTTTAGGTGAACAACAGACATCCCACAGGTTCAGCCAGAAGCGTTCTGTGATCACACGGTCTCAATTTACACCCAGTGCTTGATTTGGACTGAAATACGGGCAGGTACTCATTTTGGGTGCTGGTACCGTTTATATTTAAGTGCGGGAACTCCTCAATACTTTTGAGGTAAGATTCTATACGATGTGCAGGAACTCAAGCAAAGCAGAAGAACATTTGAGGTGCCTGTACTCAGTTCCGGTGAGCTCCTGCCCAAGTCAAATACTGTTTACACCTGATATTGAATTCTATCATCACTTATGTACTGTACTGGATGTATATGTGGCATCATGTTGATTATATAACTCCATTATGAAGTGGTCATGTTCTTTATCCTTTGGTTAATATTGTACCATTTACTGTAGTAGTCGTTCAGTTGTGTGAGAGCAAACAGGAGATTTTAGACTGGGAATTAGACTGCAGTACACTGTCAATCCAAGGGGTGGAACTATCGTATTGTGGGTAAAACTATTTCCGTCCAACAACACAAGCTGCCCTTAATATACACAGATGAACTGGACTGTTCCATTGTATACCACAGGGATTGATGGGGTTTGACTGAGAAAGAGTCTAACCGTTCATGACTTGTAGTCCTTGATAAGGGCAGGGATTGATGGGGTTTGACTGAGAACGAGTCTAACCCTTCATGACTTGTAGTCCTTGATAAGGGCAGGGATTGATGGGGTTTGACTGGGAAAGAATCTAACTCTTCATGACTTGTAGTCCTTGATAAGGGCAGGGATTGATGAGGTTTGACTGAGAAAGAGTCTAACCCTTCATGACTTGTAGTCCTTGATAAGGGAAGAGATTATTCATAAAGTAAAGTGCATGTATGTTGTGGTGTCAAAAGACAAGGAATTGATCGGGACATGCATAGTATGTTCATGTCTATTCAGTCTGAACGAGCTCTTTATGTCTGTGTTGATACAAAGAGGTGAAAGCCATGAGAACAGTATCCCGTATCTAACACCATGTTAATCTGTACCGCCCTTCCCTATTATTTCCTCTGTTGTCCTTTCTCTTCTAGTAATCCACTGCCTCTCCATTTGCTCTCTGTAAGAAGTTTGAATCTGCAAACTCATAGAGATTAATGGTTCTTTATAATCTTTTGGAATTTGTGTCTAGACAAAACTACATTTCCACTACAGTTCACTTCAGCCAGCCTGGAAAGGAGAACGTTGGCAGGGGGTGTAGTTCTGGTTTAAAGGGGCAATCTGGGATTGGTACATCCGTTTTTGGACGTTTAAATTAATGATGTATAATCTCTGTTGTTTGAATTGCAGATATTCCATTTAAGGGGCCTGTTTTATGAGTCCACTAACGTAGACTGTAACTACCTTCTCGAAAATGTGCCAAAAAAGTATGTTCCTCCAAAACCCCTATCTATCCAATAACACACCCATAACATTGCAGGTAGACATGATTCAGAGGTGTTCTGGTGTGTGTCCCAAATGGCACCCTGTTCCCCATATAGTGCACTACTTTTGACAAGAGCCTTATGGGTCCTGGTCAAAGGTAGTGCACTATATAGGGAACAGGATTATATGGGCCCTGGTCAAAAGTAGTGCACTATATAGGGAATATGGTGCCTTTTGTGACACAGATCTGTTGTATACAGAGGGGCTCTGCTTGTTAGTGTGTGTAACCGGAGCCCTTGGCCCCTCGGAGCCTGATCACCGTCTTTGAGCTTGAGTTTCAGAGGCTAATGTGTCTAAGAGACATCCACAAATCACAGTTCTGAACAGAAGCATTCTTCTGTCCTCTGGGGTATACAGGACTTCAACTTGTTCCCCTCTGTGATATATGCTGAGGCCAAGAAGTCATGCAGCTATTAATTTATTAGCCCCTTGATTTATGTACACTATAAAAGCACCAGTGGTGTCTGCCCCATCCCTCCATCCCTCCCCACTCCTCCTCTGAGTACACTATAAAAGCATCAGTAGTGTCTGCTCCATCACTCCATCTCTCTATCCCTCCATCCCTCCATCCCTCCATCACTCCATCCCTCCCCACTCCTCCTCTGAGTACACTATAAAAGCATCAGTAGTGTCTGCTCCATCCCTCCATCTCTCTATCCCTCCATCCCTCCATCCCTCCATCACTCCATCACTCCATCCCTCCCCACTCCTCCTCTGAGTACACTCTAATAATTTGGTGACAGACGATGTGAAGGCTGAGAAAGTTCAACAATTAGACAAAATCAAAACAAACATGGGTTTACAGTTTCTTGGCCCGTAGTTCATGTGTCACTCTGGTAGTTGAATACTGTGGAAGGTAATGGATGAATGTTGAGATCAGCGCATGGAAGCAGACCTCTAAAAGAGCAGAGTATAACACTGCCTCCATGGAGGGAGATAGATTACTGAAGAGGCCGTGTACTGTGCACTATGTGTCTCAAATGGCGCCCTATTCCCTGTTTAGGGCACTACTTTTGACCAGAGCCTATAGGGATCTGAAGTGCCCTATATAGGGGATATAGAGTGCCATTTGGAATGCGGCCTCTAGATGGTGTTTTTCTACAGTCATGGTTTCATTGAGTCACTTGTTGATCTGTCCTGAAACCAGCCTTTCATCAATTCCTCATCAATCTGTCAGCTGTTATATACCAAAGACACTCCTTGTCACGATCGTTAGACGGAGTAGACCAATGCGCAGCGTTAGTTGCAAACATACTTAAGGTTTATTATCTTTAGTGATAATATAAACAACAAAACAACAAACGAAACGTGCAGTCCTACGGTTAACACAACCAACACGGAACAAACCAAACGGAAACAAGATCCCACAAACACTATGGGAAAACAGACAGTTTAAATATGGTTCCCAATCAGAGACAACCAGCAACAGCTGACACTCGTTGCCTCTGACTGGGAACCACTCTGGCCAACATAGAAATACAACACATAGAATATACAACACAGAACAAGAACACATAGAATCTACACACCTGGCTCAACATATAGAGTCCCCAGAGCCAGGGTGTGACAGTACTTTCCCAAAGGCGCGGACTGCGACCGCGCCTTAACATAGACAAAACAGGGGAGGGCTGGGTGGGCATTCCTCCTCGGAGGCGGTTCCGCTCGGGCTTGACCACCACCCTCCAATAGTCCCCCGTAGCGCCCCTGGTCCGGTCTGGCCCCGCTGGCTGGCGCTGGACTGGACATCGTAGAAGCGGATTGCTTCAGCTCCGGTGTGGAGCAGCTGACCGGTACCTGACCAGGCACCGGTGACCCAGGCACGGGTTGTGCCGGACTGACGACGCACACCCCCTGGCTTGGTGCGTGGAGCAGGAACGGGCGGACCGGGCTGACGATGCGCACCCCTGGCTCGGTGCGTGGGGCAGAACGGGCCGGACCGGGCTGGCGACTTCGCACCCTTGGCTTGGTGCGTGGAGCAGGAAACGGGCGGACCGGACTGACGACTCGCACCCCTGGCTTGGTGCGTGGAGCAGGAACGGGCCGGACCGGGCTGACGACTCGCACCCCTGGCTTGTGCGTGGAGCAGGAACGGGCGGACCGGGCTGACAACTTCGCACCCCCTGGCTTGTGCGTGGAGCAGGAACGGGCGGACCGGGTTGACGACTCGCACCCCTGGCTTGGTGCGTGGAGCAGGAACGGGCCGGACCAGGCTGACGACTCGCACCTTTGGCTTGTGCGTGGAGCAGGAACGGGCGGACCGGGCTGACGACTTCGCACCCCTGGCTTGGTGCGTGGAGCAGGCGGCCTTACCGGGCTGACGACTCGCACCCCTGGCTTGGTGCGAGTGGCAGGAACAGGCCGGGCCGGGCTGGCGACGCGCACCGTAGGCTTGGTGCGAGGAGCAGGAACAGGCCGGGCCGGGCTGGCGACGCGCACCGTAGGCTTGGTGCGAGGAGCAGGAACAGGCCGGGCCGGGCTGGCGGCCGCGCACCGTAGGCTTGGTGCGAGTGGCAGGAACAGGCCGGGCCGGGCTGGCGACGCGCACCGTAGGCTTGGTGCGAGTGGCAGGAACAGGCCGGGCCGGGCTGGCGACGCGCACCGTAGGCTTGATGCGAGTGGCAGGAACAGGCCGGGCCGGGCTGGCGACGCGCACCGTAGGCTTGGTGCGTGGAGCAGGAACAGGCCGGGCCGGGCTGGCGACGCGCACCGTAGAGATTGGTGCGAGTGGCAGGAACAGGCCGGGCCGGGCTGGCGACGCGCACCGTAGGCTTGGTGCGTGGAGCAGGAACAGGCCGGGCCGAGCTGGCGGCGCGCACCGTAGGCTTGGTGCGAGGGGCAGGAACAGGCCGGGCCGGGCTGGCGACGCGCACCGTAGGCTTGGTGCGGGGAGCAGGAACGGGCCGGACCGGGCTGACGACTCGCACCCCTGGCTTGGTGCGTGGAGCAGGAACGGGCCGGACCGGGCTGACGACTCGCACCGTAGGCTTGGTGCGAGGGGCAGGAACAGGCCGGGCCGGGCTGGCGACACGCACCGTAGGCTTGGTGCGGGGAGCAGGAACAGGCCGGGCCGGGCTGGCGACGCGCACCGTAGGCTTGGTGCGAGGGGCAGGAACAGGCCGGGCCGGACTGGCGACGCGCACCCTTAACTTAGTGCGGGGAGCAGGAACGGGCCGGACCGGACTGGTGACGCACACCACTTGCTTGGTGTGAGGAGCGGGACTGGGTTTCGTCATAACCCTCCGCTCCCTCAGCTGCCTACCTAGTTCCTCTCGCCGTGCCTCTATTCTCACCTTCTCCCTTATCGCCTCCAATAGCTCCACCCTCTGCAGCACTAACTCCTGCTCCCTCTGCACCAATAGCCCCCTTAACCTGGTGGCCTCTTCACCTAACCTCTTAATATGCCCTGTAGCTGCCTCCTGCTGCCCCGTCGCCCATGCCGTGTGCCCCCCCCAAAAAATTTTTTGGGGTTGCCTCTCGTCCGTCCGACGACGACACTATTGACGCCGTTGCTCCTCTCTCCGTCGCGCCTCTACCGTCTCCCTCCATGGACGGCGATCCATCCCGTCCTGGATTTCCTCCCAGGTCCAGGACCCCTGCCCGTCCAATATTTGCTCCCACGTCCAGGCTGCCTGCTCCTGGACACGCTGCTTGGTCCTGGTATGGTAGGATCTTCTGTCACGATCGTTAGACGGAGTAGACCAATGCGCAGCGTTAGTTGCAAACATACTTAAGGTTTATTATCTTTAGTGATAATATAAACAACAAAACAACAAACGAAACGTGCAGTCCTACGGTTAACACAACCAACACGGAACAAACCAAACGGAAACAAGATCCCACAAACACTATGGGAAAACAGACAGTTTAAATATGGTTCCCAATCAGAGACAACCAGCAACAGCTGACACTCGTTGCCTCTGACTGGGAACCACTCTGGCCAACATAGAAATACAACACATAGAATATACAACACAGAACAAGAACACATAGAATCTACACACCCTGGCTCAACATATAGAGTCCCCAGAGCCAGGGTGTGACACTTCTTCAGACCAGGAACAATTAAGAGAACATTTCAATTCCCTTAGTGTAACATGTAAATAAATTAGCATTTCGTACAGTGCCATAAAATTACAATAAATATTTGCCACTTATAATAATGAGTATGACTAATAATGAGTATGACTAATAATGAGTATGACTAATGATGAGTATTAATAATATCGAGTATTAATAATATTGAGTATTAGTAATATTGAGTATTAATAATAATGAGTATGAATAATAATGGATATTACTAATAATGAGTCTTAATAATAATGAGTATTACTACACCACTATGTACAAGAGTTAGAACAGTAGTATAAGAGGTGGTCATACTTTTGGCAAGTTAGTGGTGCCTCTCTCTCTCTCTCTCTCTCTCTCTCTCTCTCTCTCTCTCTCTCTCTCTCTCTCTCTCTCTCTCTCTCTCTCTCTCTCTCTCTCTCTCTCTCTCTCTCTCCAGGACCATCGCTGGGAATGGTGAAAATCGCCGCTCCAGCTCTGTGACTCATTGCAGGGAGAGGAAATGTGAAGTGTTTGTGAGTCTGTTTGGGAGTGATCGCTGTGGTTTGCTGGGTCATATCCACATCCTTGGACACACTGTGTTTCGTTCACTCTCACTTTTTCCACCAGCCAGCCACATGTACATCACTTTAAAGAGATTCCCTCACAGCATGGCCCTTTGATAAGGCGGAGGTGAATCTAACAGCAGGCTCTAGACCAGGGGTGGGCAAACGTTTTGGCTCGAGGGCCACATCAGGATTTTGAAATTCAACTGAGGGCCTCACATATACCTTTTCACCGATTTGCTTGTCGAAATCAATTTGCGGGCCAGAAAAAAGGCAGTTATGTGATAGTATATACGTCCATTATAATTTCGAAATACTTCCTGTCTAGTTTTAGACGTTCAAGTGTGGCCTGGAGTGTGTGTTTCTTTCTCCCAAAATAATACTTTTCACACAAAAACTTCAACCCTCCCTCCGGCCAGATTGAATGGGATCGCGGGCCGGACAGGTTTTGCTGAGGTATCAACCTTGACTCTCTCAGTTCCACTGGTAATGTAAGAATCAGAGGGATGGTTAGCTGGAGGAGGAGGAGAGCAACGGGTCAATACTACTGACACAGTATGGATATATGAACACTAATGATTCAGGCCATTTGTTATTCAAGAATCCAGTGCAATATTTACTGCTACTGAAAATAATTTTGTGTTTTGAGCGATTCATGCTAATTACAGTTTTTTCTGATTGGTTAAGCACATTTTTTGTAACTATTGGCTATTTTTGCAAATCTCTACACACAAATAAGAAAACCTTTCACCCAATTATCAAAACATCATAGTTCTCTTGCAAAAGCGAACACAGCTAGATTAACTCTTCACACCTTCTTAAAAATGGTGTTTTCGTATCAAACAGTAAACACAAGCCATCATCTACTAAGCACACAATGTGCCAACTACACACTGATGGTATGAATACAAAACACATCTGGCGTTTGCTTTCTCTGTGTACAGATGTCAATTTGAGGTCATACTTTTGTCATAGTGTCATGTAAACATACAAGGATCCAAACTTCAAGTATTGGTGTTTATTCACACTCATCAAAACCAAGACAAAGTCAGAACACAAAATAGTAATTTCACAAAAAAAGAAAAACAATCAGCCTACATCATGTCGTCATTCTGGGTCCGGCCACAAAATTTCGTCCACATCGCATGCGATATCCTCCAGTCCAAGGCACCGGGGAAAATATCTCCTTGAATGCCGTATCCAGGCCTGACATGATGCCTGGTCAATATCTCCACATGCCTCCTCCATTGCCTGTAAAAGGGCTACCTGTTGATGAGGATGACGGTCGTACACTTTCCAGCGCCAGGCAGAGAAGAACTCCTCGATGGGATTTAAGAATGGAGAGTATGGAGGGAGGTTGAGTGCCATGAAGAATGGGTGGTCTGTAAACTAGTTGCGGACCAAAGCAGCCCTATGGAAACTAACAATGTCCCATATGATGACATATCGGGTATGCTCTGGTCTCTGAACAGTGAGCATGTCATGTAAGGTGTCCAGGAATGCAATAATGTGTGCAGTGTTGTATGGGCCTAAGGTTGCATGATGGTGAACAACACCATTTTGGCTTATAGCTGCACACATGGTTATGTTACCACCACGTTGTCCTGGGACATTGATGATGGCACGGTGTCCAATAATGTTCCTGCCACGTCTCCTGGTTTTACTGAGGTTAAAACCGGCCTCATCTACAAAAAGTAGCTCATGTCCCATGGCATCTGCTTCTAGTTCCATCACTCTCTGGACAAGACAAAACAAATGCAACACATCAGGCCCATGCACAGCACTACAGTATGCACTTCCAAATTCAGAACCAATGACACTATAGCTTACCTGCACATAGTCATATCGCAGTTGCTTTACACGTTCTGTGTTTCTCTCGAAAGGAACTCTGTAAATTTGCTTCATTCTTATTCTGTGGCGCGCAAGTACACGACTTAGTGCAGAAATACTTACACTGTGTATATTTTGAAAGATGGTGTCATTATCAATTATGCGCTGCTGTATTTCGCGCAGTCTTATTGCATTATTGGCAATCACCATGTTCACTATATGGGTCTCTTGCTCTGGAGTGAACATTCTTCCTCTGCCCCCAACATCTGGACGTCTAGCAATTCTGTAAAGTAACAATTTCAGTATTTTTGCATGAATGGTACTGTTGTGTTTCTCATTAGAGTATGGCAGTGCTACAAAGTAGGTACCGATTCTCATTTCGAAATGTCCTAATGATGCTTGCCACAGTGTAGCGGCTCAAATTAGGCTGAACCCGTTGGCCAGCTTCCCTCAGGGTCATCCCATGGTTGATGACATGGTCCACTATTGTAGCTCTGATGTCATCAGTTATTCTATTTCTTACTCTTCTTACCCTTCCTCTTTCCCCTCCTCGTCCTCTTCTTGCTCCTCCTTGTCCTCTTCCTCTAACTTCCTCTAACCCTCTCGCTTCTTCAACTCCACGTCCTCTTCCTCCAACTTCTTCAACTCCACGTCCTCTCCCTCGGCCTCCTCGGCCTCCTCTGATTCTCACTCTTCTCCCTCTTACTGCTCCTTCCATTGTACTCCACACAGACAGCTTACCTGTGGCTTATTTATAGTGCTTAGGCTGATTGCAAAGTGAACTAATTATCTACAACAGTTTTCACATGTGCAAGTGTGCCAGACAGTTGGCAAAATAGTGTTAATGATAGGCATACATGTGTATAATTTTGCTAGGAGTGTGTTGGAAATTTGGTAATTGAGTGTAAGCAGTGAGTTGTGTTTAAAGTTCTGCAAAAAGAGTGTTGTGCAGTGAATTGTGCCTACAGTTTTGCAAAGTGTGTGTTACAAAATTGTAAACTGAGTGCAAAGCAGTGTTTGTGCTTTTAGTTTTGCAAACTCAGTGAGTGGTTTTGCTATACGTATTAATAGTTTTAGAAATTGTGCTACAAGAATCACGATTAGCGCTTAAGCATTCAGAAAAAACTGTAATATCAAATTGCAGTCAGGGGTGTGTGTGTGTGTGTGTGTGTGTGTGTGTGTGTGTGTGTGTGTGTTTGTGTGTGTTAGGTGTTTGGGGTTAAGGTTAGGGTTAAAGGTTAGGGAAAATAGGATTTTGAATGGGAATCAATTGTTTGGTCCCCACAAGGATAGTAAAACAAACGTGTTTGTGTGTCTCCACTTTCCGCACCAGAAACTAGCTAGTTTTGTTAGGTCATAATGATGAGGACAGTAGACTAATGTATGTTTTGTTAGGTCATAATAATGAGGACAGTAGACTAATGTATGTTTTGTTAGGTCATAATGATGAGGACAGTAGACTAATGTATGTTTTGTTAGGTCATAATAATGAGGACAGTAGACTAATGTATGTTTTGTTAGGTCATAATAATGAGGACAGTAGACTAATGTATGTTTTGTTAGGTCATAATAATGAGGACAGTAGACTAATGTATGTTTTGTTAGGTCATAATGATGAGGACAGTAGACTAATGTATGTTTTGTTAGGTCATAATGGTGAAGACAGTAGACTAATGTATGTTTTGTTAGGTCATAATGATGAGGACAGTAGATTAATGTATGTTTTGTTAGGTCATAATGATGAGGACAGTAGACTAATGTATGTTTTGATAGGTCATAATGATGCTTTGGAGTGGAAAGAGTCGAATGATGTCTTTCACCAGTGAAGTATATATACATAGTGGAACTAGAACCCACAGAAAGACAGGGTTTTCATAGTCCTCGTCCCAAATGGCACTCTATTCCCTTCGAAGTGCACTACTTTAGACCAGAGCAGCCTTACATTATCTATAGGGCTCTGGTCAAAAGAAGTGTACTATATAGGGAATAGGGTGCCATTTGGGACTACTATTTGCTCCCCTACTACTGCAGTCTGGAGCCACACATTCCTCTTTACCTTCCCTGACCTCCAGATGGTCTGCAGAGCCAGGGGCTGCAGGAGTCCACGTTACACTAGAACACTGCTCTAATGTGTTCACCAGACACAACCTTCACACTGCTCTGTGTTCATCAGACACAGACCTTCACACTGCTCTGTGTTCACCAGACACAGACCTTCACACTGCTCTGTGTTCACCAGACCTTCACACGGCTCTGTGTTCACCAGACCTTCACTCTGCTCTGTGTTCACCAGACACAGACCTTCACACTGCTCTGTGTTCACCATACCCAGACCGCCACACTGTTCTGTGTTCACTAGACCCAGACCTTCACACTGATCTAATGTGTTCACCAGACACAGATTTTCACACTGCTCTGTGTTCACCAGACAGAGATCTTCACACTGCTCTGTGTTCACCAGGCACAGACCTTCACACTGCTCTGTGTTCACAATACCCAGACCACACTGCTCTGTGTTCACTAGACCCAGACCTTCACACTGGTCTAATGTGTTCACCAGACATCTTCACACTGCTCTGTGTTCACCAGACACAGACCTTCACTCTGCTCTGTGTTCACCAGACAAAGACCTTAACACTGCTCTGTGTTCACCAGACACAGACCTTCACACTGCTCTGTGTTCACCAGGCACAGACCTTCACACTGCTCTGTGTTCACAATAGCCAGACAACACTGCTCTGTGTTCACTAGACCCAGACCTTCACACTGGTCTAATGTGTTCACCAGACACAGGACTTCACACTGCTCTGTGTTCACCAGACACAGACCTTCACACTGCTCTCTGAACACACAGATATACACTGCTCTCTGTCCTGCACGCACTATGTCATTATTCTGTTATTGTCTTATTTGGAGTACCTCTACTGTTTGATGATAATAGGTGTAAGGACATAGTACATAGCTGGTGATGCACTTTGTTGGTTTGAAGGAGCGTCTTAGAGTCCATGAAAAGCAGTATATAAAACCCATGTGTTGTTATTAAAACCTAATGTCCAGAGTTGTTGCTTCTTGAGTGTGGCCATAGCCTGAGGATCAGAGATCAGAAAATGTCAAACGATGTGTACATGTACAGAATCAGTGTAATTACTCTTCATACTGTAAATGTAAAACAGTCTGCATGTTAGCTGACTGTGTCTGCGTTCCAAATGTCACCCTATTCCCTATATAGTTCACTACTTTTGACTATGGCCCTGGTCAACTTGTGCACTAAATAGGGAACAGTGTGCCATTTGGGACGTATCCTGTATGACACACCTTAGAGAGAGAGGCTGTCCAAGCTGGGTGGTCAGACAGGATCACTCGACCACTGGACCGCGACTCGGCGGTCACCATATTAACGTGTACAAATAAACCGCCCCTTAGAAACACATTGTGAAATGGACTTCACAAGTGTGAATTGAGATGAGTGAAGATAAATCGCACATAGCGCCGTCCCGTCGACTCCTCGACGGCCTCTAATGTCTGTCAGTCAACAGAGGGAGAATAGCGTAAGTGTGCGTCCCAAATGGCACCCTATTCCCGGAATAGAGTGCCGTTTGGGACGCCCCCAACAGGATGAGGGGGTCTGCGTTCCAAAAACAACAAGGTGGGAGAGGAGAGCAGAGAAGAGGAGAGGTAGCCCATTGTGTCATGACAGATTGGTCTAACTTGGGGAGGAGGAGGTCACCTCACTGACAAGCTTGGAAGAGCCGAGAGGAGAGGAGAGGAGATGAGAGGGGAGGGGAACTAGATTTTAGTTTGAGACGGAAACTTAGTCTGCGTACCAAATGGCACCCTATTCACTACTAGTAGTGCACTGTGTAGAGAATAGGGAATAGGGCACTATGTAGGGAATAGGGTGACATTTGTGACGCAACGTGAAGCTCACAGCTGCAGTTCAGAGGAGAAGTGGTGTCAGCGTCTCGCATAATTTAAGATGGACTGCTAGGATTATTTTTTTTCTCATGGTATATATGTTTATATTTCTCATGGTGTAAATGGTTATATATCTCATGGTGTAAATGGTTATATTTCTCATGGTGTATGTGGTTATTGGGCTGAGAGCCACCTCACCTTCTTCAGATATACAGGAGGATGACTCCTCTCACATAACTCCACATCATTCACAATACTTGTCTATCATGTTGACCTGAGAAACCAGTGAGGAATTATCTCTCTCTTTGTGTGTGTGCGTGCGTGCGTGTGTGCGTCTGCTCTCTGTCTGTCTGTCTGTCTGTCTGTCTGTCTGTGTCTGTGTCTGTGTCTGTGTCTGTGTCTGTGTCTGTGTGTCTGTCTGTCTGTCTGTCTGTCTGTCTGTCTGTCTGTCTGTCTGTCTGTCTGTCTGTCTCTTCTTGTACGAGCAGAACTACAGGCTAGGTGGGACACCATAATGTCTCTGTCTCTCTGAGTGGGGGGGGTGGGGAGCGGGTTCGCCGGGGAGCCAGAACGAGCCTCCGTCCCTCTCTTGTTTTTGGCCAAGATCCCCCCCCCATGCATCTGCCTGCCCATCATCATCAACCTGTCCACCATTCATCCTGGACTGCAGCTGCAGACACTCTGTGTGACCTCCTCTCCTCTCACAGAGCTCGCATTAAGAGACTATGGTGGGAGTCCTCACCTTGCAGTACTAGACAACAAATGAAATATGTAGCTGCGTTCTTAAATTGAAGGCTTTATGGTATGGTAGCTATAGGTTATGTTGCTATGGCTACAGCCTGCTATTACATGACATCATAACCAATATTGATGTAATGGTTTAGATTTCCTGCCCTGAAGTGACTGCTACAGAAACATCTAGCTACTTCACTCAAATAACTTTTTCAGTCATTGCACACTAAACCTACAGTAGCACCTGTTGTGGTCTGAAATAGCTATATGTAGTGAGGCTTTTTCCCTCCGTGGGTCAGTGCCTTGGCCTCATGCAGGAGCCAGAGGATGGGAGGATGTGTGGGGTCTGCTGTTTGGCAGGCAGAGTGCTTTATGGGTAGCAGAAGGCTGAGGAGGATGGTTCAGTGGTCGAGAGGCCCTTGTTCTCTTGGAATGTTTCCCAAATGGCACCCTATTCACTTTATAGTGCACTACTTTTGACCAGAGTAGTGCACTTTAAAGGGAATAGGGTGCCATTTGGGACGTACCCCTAGTGTGTCATGTTGGAAACTCACCACATTCACATTCATCTCATGTTATGGTCGAAAATATAACTTTTTCCAATGTTACCAAGCAAGTTTACAGTAGGTGCAAGAATGGTTCATTGTTAACTTCTCACAATTGCCAGAAGGCACAAATAGTGACTATACTGTTTCCCTCTGTGTCCATGATGTAACTTGTTGCCCTAACCCAATCTGCCTTGTTTTCACAATTCACATGTTTACTTTGTTGAAGGAAAACATATAAATAAAGCTTTTGAGGAAGAGGGCCATGTGCCCCTTCAAATCTATTGTCTCTGTGGAGAGAATCACTCAGGAATAATAAACATGGGCTGGAGAGGCAGCTTCAAACAGCCCTAGGGGAAAGGCTTTCACTGTGTGTGTGTGTGCGCGTGTTTGTGTGTGTGTGTGTGTGTGTGTGTGTGTGTGTGTGTATTGGTGTGCGTGCGCATGTGTGAAATCCAAAGTGTGCGTATGTGTGTGCGTATGTGTGTGTGTGTGTGCACGTGTGTATTTGCGTGTGTGTGTGCGTGTGTGAAATCCAAAATGTGTGTATGTGTGTACGTGCGTGCATTCATCCATGCGTGTGTGTGTGCATGACAGTGTGCATGTATGTGAATTCCAAAGTGTATGTGCATGCATGTTCTTCTACATCTGCATTGCTTGCTGTTTGGGGTTTTAGGCTGGGTTTCTGTAGAAACACTTTGTGACAACTGCTGATGCAAAAAGGGCTTTATAAAATAATTTGATAGATGTGTGTTTGTGTGTGTGTGTGTGTGTGTGTGTGTGTGTGTGTGTGTGTGTGTGTGTGTGTGTGTGTGTGTGGAATTCCAAAAGTATGCGTGTGTATGTGTGTGTGCATGTGCGTGTGTGTGTTTGTGTGTGAATTCCAAAAGTGTGCGTGTGTGTGTGTGTGTGTGTGTGTGTGTGAATTCCAAAGTATAAGGTGGAAAGCATACCGTGGGGATCCTAGCTCTCCCCAGACCTCCCCTCACCTCTGGCTTCCAAGCTGTGAAAACATGCTAGAGGTTTGTTGGGGTTCAGTAGCCAATAAGGTGTTGATGTATGGTAGAGCTGTCTGAGATCCCAGTGAGCCATTATAACCACAGGCTGCTGACGTTAGAGACAAGACATCTTCCTACTACTCTACACAGACATGGTAGAGTCTATTCTACCAAGATCTACAAACCATACAGACATGGTAGAGTCTATTCTACCAAGATCTACAAACCATACAGACATGGTAGAGTCTATTCTACCAAGATCTACAAACCATACAGACATGGTAGATTCTATTCTACCAAGATCTACAAACCATACAGACATGGTAGATTCTATTCTACCAAGATCTACAAACCATACAGACATGGTAGATTCTATTCTACCAAGATCTACAAACCATACAGACATGGTAGATTCTATTCTACCAAGATCTACAAACCATACAGGTATAGAGTAGATTATATTCTACCAAGATCTACAAACCATACAGATATGGTAGATTATATTCTACCAAGATCTACAAACTGTTTTCCAAACTGTCTTTTTGTATTGTTTAGTACCGGAATAATGAAAGTTAGCTCCTAGTGATGCATATTGACAAACCACTATGCCATGTCACTGATTGGTGACTGATCTGATTTGAGGGTATTTTTCTTGGACAGTCTGATACATAGCCAACCAAAATGATTAGCCTCTCCCAGCATCAAAGCTGTCACGATCGTCGTATGAGTGAGTAGACCAAGGCGCAGCGTGTGATACAAACATGACTTTAATTAGTTAAAGTTATCAAAACAAAACACGACTCGTGAAGTCCACGGTAAACAAATACCGACACGGAACAAAAACCCACAACACCCAAGGGAAAACATACAGTTTAAATATGGCTCCCAATCAGAGACAACCAGCCGACAGCTGACACTCGTTGCCTCTGATTGGGAGTCACACAGGCAAACATAGAAACAGACAACCTAGAACACCCAAACAAAGAAACAGAACACATAGAATGAACACACCCTGGCTCAACATATAGAGTCCCAGAGCCAGGGTGTGACAGTACCCCCCCCTAAAGGCGCGGACTGCGACCGCGCCTCAACTAAAGCAAAACAGGGGAGGGCTGGGCGGGCATACCTCCTCGGCGGCGGTTCTGCCTCCGGCCTTGACCACCACCCTTCCATAATTCCCCCGTAGCGCCCCTGGTCCGGTCTGACCCCGCTGGCTGGATCTGGACTGGACATTGACGGAGCGGATTGCTTACGCTCCGTTGTGGAGCAGCTGACCGGTCTTACCAGGCTGACGACTCGCACCCCGGGCTTGGTGCGAGTAGCAGGAACGGGCTGAACCAGGCTGACGACTCGCACCCCTGGCTTGGTGCGAGTGGCAGGAACGGGCTGGACCAGGCTGACGACTCGCACCCCTGGCTTGGTGCGAGTGGCAGGAAACGGGCTGGACCAGGCTGACGCACGCACACCGTGGCTTAGTGCGTGGAGCAGGGACAGGCCGGACAGGGCTGGCGACGCACCCGTAGGCTTGGTGCGTGGAGCAGGGACAGGCCGGGCTGGGCTGACGACGCACACCGTAGGCTTGGTGCGTGGAGCAGGGACAGGCCGGACAGGGCTGGCGACGCACACCGTAGGCTTGGTGCGTGGAGCAGGGACAGGCCGGGCTGGGCTGTCGACGCACACCGTAGGCTTGGTGCGTGGAGCAGGAACAGGCCGGACAGGGCTGGCGACGCACCCCGTAGGCTTGGTGCGTGGAGCAGGGACAGGCCGGGCTGGGCTGACGACGCACACCGTAGGCTTGGTGCGTGGAGCAGGGACAGGCCGGACAGGGCTGGCGACGCACACCGTAGGCTTGGTGCGTGGAGCAGGGACAGGCCGGGCTGGGCTGTCGACGCACACCGTAGGCTTGGTGCGTGGAGCAGGAACAGGCCGGGCAGGGCTGGCGACGCACACCGTAGGCTTGGTGCGTGGAGCAGGGACAGGCCGGGCTGGGCTGTCGACGCACACCGTAGGCTTGGTGCGTGGAGCAGGAACAGGCCGGGCTGGGCTGTCGACGCACACCGTAGGCTTGGTGCGTGGAGCAGGGACAGGCCGGACTGGGCTGGCGACGCACACCGTAGGCTTGGTGCGTGGAGCAGGAACAGGCCGGACCGTACTGGGAACACACACCACTGGCCTTAAACGGGGATCAGGAACGGGCCGGACCGGACTGGCAATACACCTCAGTACCTCTCGCCGTGCCTCTACAACTTCCTTCCCTCCTCTCGCCAATGGCTCCCGTAACCCGGTGGCCTTCTCTCCTCGTCTCCCATTTCGCCCTGTGGCAGCCTCCTGCTGCCCAGTCGCCCATGCCGTGTGCCCCCCCCTAAAGATTTCTTGGGGTTGCCTCTCGCCTGTCCGACGTTGACCCGTTTGGCGCCGCTGCTCCTCTCCTGCCTGGGTCTCCCCCTTTATCGCCCTCCGGTACCGGACGGCCTCCTCCTCAGTAATCTGCCCCCAACCGAGGAGGACATCCACAAGAGTCACCTCCTGCGTGTGTTCCTGGACACGCTGCTTGGTCCTGGTATGGTGGGTTTTTCTGTCACGATCGTCGTATGAGTGAGTAGACCAAGGCGCAGCGTGTGATACAAACATGACTTTAATTAGTTAAAGTTATCAAAACAAAACACGACTCGTGAAGTCCACGGTAAACAAATACCGACACGGAACAAAAACCCACAACACCCAAGGGAAAACATACAGTTTAAATATGGCTCCCAATCAGAGACAACCAGCCGACAGCTGACACTCGTTGCCTCTGATTGGGAGTCACACAGGCAAACATAGAAACAGACAACCTAGAACACCCAAACAAAGAAACAGAACACATAGAATGAACACACCCTGGCTCAACATATAGAGTCCCAGAGCCAGGGTGTGACAGAAGCCCTGTGTTTTTTTTTACTTCAGGAGCTCCGGCTCACATCCAGACTGGTTATAAAAGCCTGTCTTCATCTTCACCTCTCTCTAATCTAAACCCCACATCCTCTCCTCCCTCTCTCCTCTCTCCCCCCTCTCTCCTCTCTCCTCCCTCTCTCCTCCCTCTCTCCTCTCTCCTCTCTCCTCCCTCTCTCCTCTCTCCCCCGACCGACTGCTAGACTGGCCGTTATCAAACACCCAGATATGATGTCTGAGTTTCTCCTAGAATGCGACGTTTTGAGACTATTGAGGTCATTTGGTTGAATGAATTCTGCTGTCATCCAACACAAGAGCCTGACCTTGTTAGTCGGCGAGGCCCGAGGGGACTTTATCCTCCAAGCTTTGCCTGCCTTTTTGAAGACAAGGCCCCTGTCTTTTCTCAACGCTAGCAGCTGATCCATCTTCCCTCTCTGGCGTCCCACTCGGTGTGTTCAACTTAATGGAGTGAACAAAAATATCACTGGCAATTGTGGGGAGACATGTTATGGCAGAGACTGTGCAGGGTTTGTTATTTCTACAGATATCTGAGTAGGTTAAGAGATAGCGAGAGAGAAAGAGAGAGAGAGAGGAAGAGGAAGAGAGAGAGAGGGAGAAGGAGAGGGTGGAAAGAGAGTGAGAGATAGAGGAGAGAGAGGGGGGAGTGAGAGAGAGAGGAGGGAGAAAGTAATAGAGAGAGAGAGGTAGAGAGAGAGAGAGAGAGAGAGAGAGAGAGAGAGAGAGAGAGAGAGAGAGAGAGAGAGAGAGAGAGAGAGAGAGAGAGAGAGAGAGAGAGAGAGAGAGAGAGAGAGAGAGGGGGGAGAGAGAAAGACAGAGAGAGAGAGAGAAAGAGAGAGAGAGAGAGCAAGAGAGAGAGAGAGCGAGAGAGGGATATGGCTCAGCAGATAGACTCATAACAGAGGAAAGGTCACCAGTCCCTGTGGGCTGACTCTGGCTGTGGTGGTGAAGGCTGGAGCTGGACCCGGTTCTGACTGCAGGCTGGAGGGACCTGAGTGAACTGGTGGGAGGGGCTGTTAGTGATCCTCTGGGGTGGGTCACTCAGGACTGTCAAGTCAAGTTGCATGAATCACCATTATACACTTAGACATAATCACCCCTCCTACTCACTACTCATCAAGACAAAGAGTGGGTTTGTATTATGGTGGTGAGGGATGGGATGGGACACTCAGTTTGTGTTATTCCTTTATGTAACCTGTAGTGTAGGAGACAGTTACATCCTGAAACCATTTTACCCCACACTAAATAATTAAGGGGGAAAACTATTATGAAGAAAAATACATATATAACTGTTAGACCTGCAAACCTCTTATCTTATCAAAACACAGAATGCCCTTGCCGAACTTAAATAGTTGGCTGCCCAGACATATTGGGTCGGAGCTCATATCCACTTGCAAAAAATCACCACAAGGTCAGCACTAATATTCAGAAAGAAAATACTTCGAGCATACTTTAACCCTAAAGGGAGCAGCCTGAGTTTATGGAGCCTCATTCTATTCTAAAATAAGCATGACAGGACAGTACTTATCTTGGTCCCTCTTCAGTGTCCAAATGATATGACTAGCCTGCTACCTCTCCTAATATCCACCACTGACAAATGCTATCTCATTTTAGAGGTTATTATGGCTCCTAAAGGCCTGTCTTTATTAAAAATCAACACCAGGCCTGTCTGTGTGTCCTCTGATGACATCATATTCTCATGAAACGGCTGTGTTTTCTCAGAGTCTCTTCTTCTGCTGCGGTGAGGGGAACACTGAGGGGGAATCTGCCAAAAAGACTGAAATAGATATTACCCTTTATACTACTCCTATGGTTGTGTCCCAAATGGCACCCTATCCCCTATATTGTGCACTACTTTTGACCAGTGCCCATAGTGCACTACATACAGTGGGGGAAAAAAGTATTTAGTCAGCCACCAATTGTGGAAGTTCTCCCACTTAAAAAGGTGAGAGAGGCCTGTAATTTTCATCATAGGTACACGTCAACTATGACAGACAAATTGAGAAAAAAATATCCAGAAAATCACATTGTAGGATTTTTTATGAATTTATTTGCAAATTATGGTGGAAAATAAGTATTTGGTCACCTACAAACAAGCAAGATTTCTGGCTCTCACAGACCTGTAACTTATTCTTTAAGAGGCTCCTCTGTCCTCCACTCGTTACCTGTATTAATGGCACCTGTTTGAACTTGTTATCAGTATAAAAGACACCTGTCCACAACCTCAAACAGTCACACTCCAAACTCCACTATGGCCAAGACCAAAGAGCTGTCAAAGGACACCAGAAACAAAATTGTAGACCTGCACCAGGCTGGGAAGACTGAATCTGCAATAGGTAAGCAGCTTGGTTTGAAGAAATCAACTGTGGGAGCAATTATTAGGAAATAGAAGACATACAAGACCACTGATAATCTCCCTCGATCTGGGGCTCCACGCAAGATCTCACCCCGTGGGGTCAAAATGATCACAAGAACGGTGAGCAAAAATCCCAGAACCACACAGGGGGACCTAGTGAATGACCTGCAGAGAGCTGGGACCAAAGTAACAAAGCCTACCATCAGTAACACACTACGCCGCCAGGGACTTAAATCCTGCAGTGCCAGACGTGTCCCCCTGCTTAAGCCAGTACATGTCCAGGCCCGTCTGAAGTTTGCTAGAGTGCATTTGGATGATCCAGAAGAGGATTGGGAGAATGTCATATGGTCAGATGAAACCAAAATAGAACTTTTTGGTAAAAACTCAACTCGTCGTGTTTGGAGGACAAAGAATGCTGAGTTGCATCCAAAGAACACCATACCTACTGTGAAGCATGGGGGTGGAAACATCATGCTTTGGGGCTGTTTTTCTGCAAAGGGACCAGGACGACTGATCCGTGTAAAGGAAAGAATGAATGGGGCCATGTATCGTGAGATTTTGAGTGAAAACCTCCTTCCATCAGCAAGGGCATTGAAGATGAAACGTGGCTGGGTCTTTCAGCATGACAATGATCCCAAACACACCGCCCGGGCAACGAAGGAGTGGCTTCGTAAGAAGCATTTCAAGGTCCTGGAGTGGCCTAGCCAGTCTCCAGATCTCAACCCCATAGAAAATCTTTGGAGGGAGTTGAAAGTCCGTGTTGCCCAGCGACAGCCCCAAAACATCACTGCTCTAGAGGAGATCTGCATGGAGGAATGGGCCAAAATACCAGCAACAGTGTGTGAAAACCTTGTGAAGACTTACAGAAAACGTTTGACCTGTGTCATTGCCAACAAAGGGTATATAACAAAGTATTGAGAAACGTTTGTTATTGACCAAATACTTATTTTCCACCATAATTTGCAAATAAATTCATAAAAAATCCTACAATGTGATTTTCTGGATTTTATTTTCTTATTTTGTCTGTCATAGTTGACGTGTACCTATGATGAAAATTACAGGCCTCTCTCATCTTTTTAAGTGGGAGAACATGCACAATTGGTGGCTGACTAAATACTTTTTTCCCCCACTCTATAGGGAATAGGGTGACATTTGGGACACCTCCTGTGATTTCCATGCAGTAGTTCAACATTTGATTACATTGTTGTGTAACTATGGGAGTTATATATTATGGTGCTGGTAAACTGGTGATTGTTTTAGCGCAATTTTGGAACTAACCGAATGTGTTGCCATACATACGCAACAACATACAACATTCTGATGCAAAACTGTGGATAACCTATGTACTGATATAGTATGCAACCCATTCATATTTTATAAGGAAATGAAAACTGCAAAGTGAGAAAAAAAACACTGAAGAAAGAAACATGGTCACCAAACTTTAGACACCAAACTTTTTGTTGCGGCTCCAATAGTTATAAGGCCTACTCTGTTTTCCATGAATGCATCTGTTGATTAACCTCTTAAGGATCGGACCCTTTTTTTCAACTTTCGCATAAAATGACAAACCCAAATCTAACTGCCTGTACAGAGTCAAAAAGTTTGGACACACCTACTCATTCAAGGGTTTTTCTTTATTTTTACTATTTTCTACTTTGTAGAATAATAGTGAAGACATCAAAACTATGAAAGAACTCATATGGAATCATGTAGTAACCAAAAAAGTGTTAAACAAATCAAAATATATTTTATACTTGAGATTCTTCAAATAACCACCCTTTGCCTTGATGACAGCTTTGCACACTCTTGGCATTCTCTCAACCAGTTTCATGAGGTAGTCACCTGGAATGCATTTCAATTAACAGGTGTGCCTTCTTAAAAATTAATTTGTGGAATTTCTTTCCTTCTTAATGCGTTTGAGCCAATCAATTGTGTTGTGACAAGGTAATTATACAGAAGATAGCTCAAATAAGCAAAGAGAAACGAGCAATGGACATTAGATCGGTGGAAATTTGTCCAAATTTGAGATTTTTGGTTCCAACCGCCTTGTCTTTGTGAGACGCGGTGTGGGTGAACGGATGATCTCCGCATGTGTAGTTCCCACCATAAAGCATGGAGGAGGAGGTGTTATGGTGTGGGGGTGCTTTGCTGGTGACACTGTCTGTGATTTATTTAGAATTCAAGGCACGCTTAACCAGCATGGCTGCCACAGCATTCTACAGCGATACGCCATCCCATCTGGTTTGGGCTTAGTGGGACTATCATTTGTTTTTCAACAGGACAATGACCCAACACACATCCAGGCTGTGTAAGGGCTATTTTACCAAGAAGGAGAGTGATGGAGTGCTGCATCAGATGACCTGGCCTGCACAATACCCGACCTCAACCCAATTGAGATGGTTTGGGATGAGTCGGACCGCAGAGTGAAGGAAAAGCAGCCAACAAGTGCTCAGCATATGTGGGAACTCCTTCAAAACTGTTGGAAAAGCATTCCAGGTGAAGCTGGTTGAGAGAATGCCAAGAGTGTGCAAAACAGTCATCAAGGTTAATCAAGCATTATGGAGGCCTGAGTAAGGGTACTGCTCTGACTTTCAATCAGGTATTATGGAGTCTTGGGTTAGGCTACTGCTCTGACTTTCAACCAGGCATTATGGAGTCCTGGGTTAGGCTACTGCTCTGACTTTCAATCAGGCATTATGGAGTCCTGGGTAAGGCTACTGCTCTGACTTTCAATCAGGCATTATGGAGTCCTGGGTAAGGCTACTGCTCTGACTTTCAATCAGGCATTATGGAGTCCTGGGTAAGGCTACTGCTCTGACTTTCAATCAGGCATTATGGAGTCCTGGGTAAGGCTACTAATCTGACATTCAATCAGGCATTATGGAGTCCTGGGTTAGGCTACTGCTCTGACTTTCAACCAGGCATTACGGAGTCCTGGGTAAGGCTACTGCTCTGACTTTCAATCAGGCATTATGGAGTCCTGGGTAAGGCTACTGCTCTGACATTCAATCAGGCATTATGGAGTCCTGGGTAAGGCTACTGCTCTGACTTTCAATCAGGCATTATGGAGTCCTGGGTAAGGCTACTGCTCTGACTTTCAATCAGGCATTATGGAGTCCTGGGTAAGGCTACTGCTCTGACTTTCAATCAGGCATTATGGAGTCCTGGGTTAGGCTACTGCTCTGACTTTCAATCAGGCATTATGGAGTCCTGGGTAAGGCTACTGCTCTGACTTTCAATCAGGTATTATGGAGTCCTGGGTTAGGCTACTGCTCTGACTTTCAACCAGGCATTATGGAGTCATGGGTTAGGCTACTGCTCTGACTTTCAATCAGGCATTATGGAGTCCTGGGTTAGGCTACTGCTCTGACTTTCAATCAGGCATTATGGAGTCCTGTGTAAGGCTACTGCTCTGACATTCAATCAGGCATTATGGAGTCCTGGGTAAGGCTACTGCTCTGACTTTCAATCAGGCATTATGGAGTCCTGGGTTAGGCTACTGCTCTGACTTTCAACCAGGCATTATGGAGTCCTGGGTTAAGCTACTGCTCTGACTTTCAATCAGGCATTATGGAGTCCTGGGTAAGGCTACTGCTCTGACTTTCAATCAGGCATTATGGAGTCCTGGGTAAGGCTACTGCTTTGACTTTCAATCAGGCATTATGGAGTCCTGGGTAAGGCTACTGCTCTGACTTTCAATCAGGTATTATGGAGTCCTGGGTTAGGATACTGCTCTGACTTTCAATCAGGCATTATGGAGTCCTGGGCAAGGCCACTGCTCTGACTTTCAATCAGGCATTATGGAGTCCTGGGTAAGGCTACTGCTCTGACTTTCAATCAGGTATTATGGAGTCCTGGGTTAGGCTACTGCTCTGACTTTCAATCAGGCATTATGTAGTCCTGGGTTAGGCTACTACTCTGACTTTCAATCAGGCATTATGGAGTCCTGGGTAAGGCTACTGCTCTGACTTTCAATCAGGCATTATGGAGTCCTGGTTAAGGCTACTGCTCTGACTTTCAATCAGGCATTATGGAGTCCTGGGTAAGGCTACTGCTCTGACTTTCAATCAGGCATTATGGAGTCCTGGGTTAGGCTACTGCTCTGACTTTCAATCAGGCATTATGGAGTCCTGGGTAAGGCTACTGCTCTGACTTTCAATCAGGCATTATGGAGTCCTGGGTAAGGCTACTGCTCTGACTTTCAATCAGGCATTATGGAGTCCTGGGTAAGGCTACTAATCTGACATTCAATCAGGCATTATGGAGTCCTGGGTTAGGCTACTGCTCTGACTTTCAACCAGGCATTATGGAGTCCTGGGTAAGGCTACTGCTCTGACTTTCAATCAGGCATTATGGAGTCCTGGGTAAGGCTACTGCTCTGACATTCAATCAGGCATTATGGAGTCCTGGGTAAGGCTACTGCTCTGACTTTCAATCAGGCATTATGGAGTCCTGGGTAAGGCTACTGCTCTGACTTTCAATCAGGCATTATGGAGTCCTGGGTAAGGCTACTGCTCTGACTTTCAATCAGGCATTATGGAGTCCTGGGTTAGGCTACTGCTCTGACTTTCAATCAGGCATTATGGAGTCCTGGGTAAGGCTACTGCTCTGACTTTCAATCAGGTATTATGGAGTCCTGGGTTAGGCTACTGCTCTGACTTTCAACCAGGCATTATGGAGTCATGGGTTAGGCTACTGCTCTGACTTTCAATCAGGCATTATGGAGTCCTGGGTTAGGCTACTGCTCTGACTTTCAATCAGGCATTATGGAGTCCTGTGTAAGGCTACTGCTCTGACATTCAATCAGGCATTATGGAGTCCTGGGTAAGGCTACTGCTCTGACTTTCAATCAGGCATTATGGAGTCCTGGGTTAGGCTACTGCTCTGACTTTCAACCAGGCATTATGGAGTCCTGGGTTAAGCTACTGCTCTGACTTTCAATCAGGCATTATGGAGTCCTGGGTAAGGCTACTGCTCTGACTTTCAATCAGGCATTATGGAGTCCTGGGTAAGGCTACTGCTTTGACTTTCAATCAGGCATTATGGAGTCCTGGGTAAGGCTACTGCTCTGACTTTCAATCAGGTATTATGGAGTCCTGGGTTAGGATACTGCTCTGACTTTCAATCAGGCATTATGGAGTCCTGGGCAAGGCCACTGCTCTGACTTTCAATCAGGCATTATGGAGTCCTGGGTAAGGCTACTGCTCTGACTTTCAATCAGGTATTATGGAGTCCTGGGTTAGGCTACTGCTCTGACTTTCAATCAGGCATTATGTAGTCCTGGGTTAGGCTACTACTCTGACTTTCAATCAGGCATTATGGAGTCCTGGGTAAGGCTACTGCTCTGACTTTCAATCAGGCATTATGGAGTCCTGGTTAAGGCTACTGCTCTGACTTTCAATCAGGCATTATGGAGTCCTGGGTAAGGCTACTGCTCTGACTTTCAATCAGGCATTATGGAGTCCTGGGTTAGGCTACTGCTCTGACTTTCAATCAGGCATTATGGAGTCCTGGGTAAGGCTACTGCTCTGACTTTCAATCAGGCATTATGGAGTCCTGGGTAAGGCTACTGCTCTGACTTTCAATCAGGCATTATGGAGTCCTGGGTTAGGCTACTGCTCTGACTTTCAATCAGGCATTATGGAGTCCTGGGTAAGGCTACTGCTCTGACTTTCAATCAGGCATTATGGAGTCCTGGGTAAGGCTACTACTCTGACTTTCAATCAGGCATTATGGAGTCCTGGGTAAGGCTACTGCTCTGACTTTCAATCAGGCATTATGGAGTCCTGGGTAAGGCTACTGCTCTGACTTTCAATCAGGCATTATGGAGTCCTGGGTAAGGCTACTGCTCTGACTTTCAATCAGGCATTATGGAGTCCTGGGTTAGGCTACTGCTCTGACTTTCAATCAGGCATTATGGAGTCCTGGGTAAGGCTACTGCTCTGACTTTCAATCAGGTATTATGGAGTCCTGGGTTAGGCTACTGCTCTGACTTTCAACCAGGCATTATGGAGTCCTGGGTTAGGCTACTGCTCTGACTTTCAATCAGGTATTATGGAGTCCTGGGTTAGGCTACTGCTTTGACTTTCAACCAGGCATTATGGAGTCCTGGGTTAGGCTACTGCTCTGACTTTCAATCAGGCATTATGGAGTCCTGGGTTAGGCTACTGCTCTGACTTTCAATCAGGCATTATGGAGTCCTGGGTAAGGCTACTGCTCTGACTTTCAATCAGGCATTATGGAGTCCTGGGTAAGGCTACTGCTTTGATGTTCAATCAGGTATTATGGAGTCCTGGGTAAAGCTACTGCTCTGACTTTCAATCAGGCATTATGGAGTTCTGGGTTAGGCTACTGCTCTGACTTTCAATCAGGCATTATGGAGTCCTGGGTTAGGCTACTGCTCTGACTTTCAATCAGGTATAATGGAGTCCTGGGTAAGGCTACTGCTCTGACTTTCAATCAGGTATTATGGAGTACTGGGTTAGGCTACTGCTCTGACTTTCAATCAGGCATTATGGAGTCCTGGGCAAGGCTACTGCTCTGACTTTCAATCAGGCTTTATGGAGTCCTGGGTTAGGCTACTGCTCTGACTTTCAATCAGGCATTATGGAGTCCTGGGTAAGGCTACTGCTCTGACTTTCAATCAGGTATTATGGAGTCCTGGGTTAGGCTACTGCTCTGACTTTCAACCAGGCATTATGGAGTCCTGGGTTAGGCTACTGCTCTGACTTTCAATCAGGCATTATGGAGTCCTGGGTAAGGCTACTGCTCTGACTTTCAATCAGGTATTATGGAGTCCTGGGTTAGGCTACTGCTCTGACTTTCAATCAGGCATTATGGAGTCCTGGGTAAGGCTACTGCTTTGACTTTCAATCAGGTATTATGGAGTCCTGGGTAAAGCTACTGCTCTGACTTTCAATCAGGCATTATGGAGTCCTGGGTAAGGCTACTGCTTTGACTTTCAATCAGGCATTATGGAGTCCTGGTTAAGGCTACTGCTCTGACTTTCAATCAGGTATTATGGAGTCCTGGGTAAGGCTACTGCTCTGACTTTCAATCAGGCATTATGGAGTCCTGGTTAAGGCTACTGCTCTGACTTTCAATCAGGCATTATGGAGTCCTGGGTAAGGCTACTGCTCTGACTTTCAATCAGGCATTATGGAGTCCTGGGTTAGGCTACTGCTCTGACTTTCAATCAGGCATTATGGAGTCCTGGGTAAGGCTACTGCTCTGACTTTCAATCAGGCATTATGGAGTCCTGGGTAAGGCTACTGCTCTGACTTTCAATCAGGCATTATGGAGTCCTGGGTTAGGCTACTGCTCTGACTTTCAATCAGGCATTATGGAGTCCTGGGTAAGGCTACTGCTCTGACTTTCAATCAGGCATTATGGAGTCCTGGGTAAGGCTACTACTCTGACTTTCAATCAGGCATTATGGAGTCCTGGGTAAGGCTACTGCTCTGACTTTCAATCAGGCATTATGGAGTCCTGGGTAAGGCTACTGCTCTGACTTTCAATCAGGCATTATGGAGTCCTGGGTAAGGCTACTGCTCTGACTTTCAATCAGGCATTATGGAGTCCTGGGTTAGGCTACTGCTCTGACTTTCAATCAGGCATTATGGAGTCCTGGGTAAGGCTACTGCTCTGACTTTCAATCAGGTATTATGGAGTCCTGGGTTAGGCTACTGCTCTGACTTTCAACCAGGCATTATGGAGTCCTGGGTTAGGCTACTGCTCTGACTTTCAATCAGGTATTATGGAGTCCTGGGTTAGGCTACTGCTTTGACTTTCAACCAGGCATTATGGAGTCCTGGGTTAGGCTACTGCTCTGACTTTCAATCAGGCATTATGGAGTCCTGGGTAAGGCTACTGCTCTGACTTTCAATCAGGCATTATGGAGTCCTGGGTAAGGCTACTGCTCTGACTTTCAATCAGGCATTATGGAGTCCTGGGTAAGGCTACTGCTTTGACGTTCAATCAGGTATTATGGAGTCCTGGGTAAAGCTACTGCTCTGACTTTCAATCAGGCATTATGGAGTCCTGGGTTAGGCTACTGCTCTGACTTTCAATCAGGCATTATGGAGTCCTGGGTTAGGCTACTGCTCTGACTTTCAATCAGGCATTATGGAGTCCTGGGTAAGGCTACTGCTCTGACTTTCAATCAGGCATTATGGAGTCCTGGGTAAGGCTACTGCTTTGACGTTCAATCAGGTATTATGGAGTCCTGGGTAAAGCTACTGCTCTGACTTTCAATCAGGCATTATGGAGTCCTGGGTTAGGCTACTGCTCTGACTTTCAATCAGGCATTATGGAGTCCTGGGTAAGGCTACTGCTCTGACTTTCAATCAGGCATTATGGAGTCCTGGGTTAGGCTACTGCTCTGACTTTCAATCAGGCATTATGGAGTCCTGGGTAAGGCTACTGCTCTGACTTTCAATCAGGTATTATGGAGTCCTGGGTTAGGCTACTGCTCTGACTTTCAACCAGGCATTATGGAGTCCTGGGTTAGGCTACTGCTCTGACTTTCAATCAGGTATTATGGAGTCCTGGGTTAGGCTACTGCTTTGACTTTCAACCAGGCATTATGGAGTCCTGGGTTAGGCTACTGCTCTGACTTTCAATCAGGCATTATGGAGTCCTGGGTTAGGCTACTGCTCTGACTTTCAATCAGGCATTATGGAGTCCTGGGTAAGGCTACTGCTCTGACTTTCAATCAGGCATTATGGAGTCCTGGGTAAGGCTACTGCTTTGACGTTCAATCAGGTATTATGGAGTCCTGGGTAAAGCTACTGCTCTGACTTTCAATCAGGCATTATGGAGTCCTGGGTAAGGCTACTGCTCTGACTTTCAATCAGGCATTATGGAGTCCTGGGTTAGGCTACTGCTCTGACTTTCAATCAGGCATTATGGAGTCCTGGGTAAGGCTACTGCTCTGACTTTCAATCAGGTATTATGGAGTCCTGGGTTAGGCTACTGCTCTGACTTTCAACCAGGCATTATGGAGTCCTGGGTTAGGCTACTGCTCTGACTTTCAATCAGGTATTATGGAGTCCTGGGTTAGGCTACTGCTTTGACTTTCAACCAGGCATTATGGAGTCCTGGGTTAGGCTACTGCTCTGACTTTCAATCAGGCATTATGGAGTCCTGGGTAAGGCTACTGCTCTGACTTTCAATCAGGCATTATGGAGTCCTGGGTAAGGCTACTGCTCTGACTTTCAATCAGGCATTATGGAGTCCTGGGTAAGGCTACTGCTTTGACGTTCAATCAGGTATTATGGAGTCCTGGGTAAAGCTACTGCTCTGACTTTCAATCAGGCATTATGGAGTCCTGGGTTAGGCTACTGCTCTGACTTTCAATCAGGCATTATGGAGTCCTGGGTTAGGCTACTGCTCTGACTTTCAATCAGGCATTATGGAGTCCTGGGTAAGGCTACTGCTCTGACTTTCAATCAGGCATTATGGAGTCCTGGGTAAGGCTACTGCTTTGACGTTCAATCAGGTATTATGGAGTCCTGGGTAAAGCTACTGCTCTGACTTTCAATCAGGCATTATGGAGTCCTGGGTTAGGCTACTGCTCTGACTTTCAATCAGGCATTATGGAGTCCTGGGTAAGGCTACTGCTCTGACTTTCAATCAGGCATTATGGAGTCCTGGGTTAGGCTACTGCTCTGACTTTCAATCAGGCATTATGGAGTCCTGGGTAAGGCTACTGCTCTGACTTTCAATCAGGTATTATGGAGTCCTGGGTTAGGCTACTGCTCTGACTTTCAACCAGGCATTATGGAGTCCTGGGTTAGGCTACTGCTCTGACTTTCAATCAGGTATTATGGAGTCCTGGGTTAGGCTACTGCTTTGACTTTCAACCAGGCATTATGGAGTCCTGGGTTAGGCTACTGCTCTGACTTTCAATCAGGCATTATGGAGTCCTGGGTTAGGCTACTGCTCTGACTTTCAATCAGGCATTATGGAGTCCTGGGTAAGGCTACTGCTCTGACTTTCAATCAGGCATTATGGAGTCCTGGGTAAGGCTACTGCTTTGACGTTCAATCAGGTATTATGGAGTCCTGGGTAAAGCTACTGCTCTGACTTTCAATCAGGCATTATGGAGTTCTGGGTTAGGCTACTGCTCTGACTTTCAATCAGGCATTATGGAGTCCTGGGTTAGGCTACTGCTCTGACTTTCAATCAGGCATAATGGAGTCCTGGGTAAGGCTACTGCTCTGACTTTCAATCAGGTATTATGGAGTACTGGGTTAGGCTACTGCTCTGACTTTCAATCAGGCATTATGGAGTCCTGGGCAAGGCTACTGCTCTGACTTTCAATCAGGCTTTATGGAGTCCTGGGTTAGGCTACTGCTCTGACTTTCAATCAGGCATTATGGAGTCCTGGGTAAGGCTACTGCTCTGACTTTCAATCAGGTATTATGGAGTCCTGGGTTAGGCTACTGCTCTGACTTTCAACCAGGCATTATGGAGTCCTGGGTTAGGCTACTGCTCTGACTTTCAATCAGGCATTATGGAGTCCTGGGTAAGGCTACTGCTCTGACTTTCAATCAGGTATTATGGAGTCCTGGGTTAGGCTACTGCTCTGACTTTCAATCAGGCATTATGGAGTCCTGGGTAAGGCTACTGCTTTGACTTTCAATCAGGTATTATGGAGTCCTGGGTAAAGCTACTGCTCTGACTTTCAATCAGGCATTATGGAGTCCTGGGTAAGGCTACTGCTTTGACTTTCAATCAGGCATTATGGAGTCCTGGTTAAGGCTACTGCTCTGACTTTCAATCAGGTATTATGGAGTCCTGGGTAAGGCTACTGCTCTGACTTTCAATCAGGCATTATGGAGTCCTGGTTAAGGCTACTGCTCTGACTTTCAATCAGGCATTATGGAGTCCTGGGTAAGGCTACTGCTCTGACTTTCAATCAGGCATTATGGAGTCCTGGGTTAGGCTACTGCTCTGACTTTCAATCAGGCATTATGGAGTCCTGGGTAAGGCTACTGCTCTGACTTTCAATCAGGCATTATGGAGTCCTGGGTAAGGCTACTGCTCTGACTTTCAATCAGGCATTATGGAGTCCTGGGTTAGGCTACTGCTCTGACTTTCAATCAGGCATTATGGAGTCCTAGGTAAGGCTACTGCTCTGACTTTCAATCAGGCATTATGGAGTCCTGGGTAAGGCTACTACTCTGACTTTCAATCAGGCATTATGGAGTCCTGGGTAAGGCTACTGCTCTGACTTTCAATCAGGCATTATGGAGTCCTGGGTAAGGCTACTGCTCTGACTTTCAATCAGGCATTATGGAGTCCTGGGTAAGGCTACTGCTCTGACTTTCAATCAGGCATTATGGAGTCCTGGGTTAGGCTACTGCTCTGACTTTCAATCAGGCATTATGGAGTCCTGGGTAAGGCTACTGCTCTGACTTTCAATCAGGTATTATGGAGTCCTGGGTTAGGCTACTGCTCTGACTTTCAACCAGGCATTATGGAGTCCTGGGTTAGGCTACTGCTCTGACTTTCAATCAGGTATTATGGAGTCCTGGGTTAGGCTACTGCTTTGACTTTCATCCAGGCATTATGGAGTCCTGGGTTAGGCTACTGCTCTGACTTTCAATCAGGCATTATGGAGTCCTGGGTTAGGCTACTGCTCTGACTTTCAATCAGGCATTATGGAGTCCTGGGTAAGGCTACTGCTCTGACTTTCAATCAGGCATTATGGAGTCCTGGGTTAGGCTACTGCTCTGACTTTCAATCAGGCATAATGGAGTCCTGGGTAAGGCTACTGCTCTGACTTTCAATCAGGTATTATGGAGTACTGGGTTAGGCTACTGCTCTGACTTTCAATCAGGCATTATGGAGTCCTGGGCAAGGCTACTGCTCTGACTTTCAATCAGGCTTTATGGAGTCCTGGGTTAGGCTACTGCTCTGACTTTCAATCAGGCATTATGGAGTCCTGGGTAAGGCTACTGCTCTGACTTTCAATCAGGTATTATGGAGTCCTGGGTTAGGCTACTGCTCTGACTTTCAACCAGGCATTATGGAGTCCTGGGTTAGGCTACTGCTCTGACTTTCAATCAGGCATTATGGAGTCCTGGGTAAGGCTACTGCTCTGACTTTCAATCAGGTATTATGGAGTCCTGGGTTAGGCTACTGCTCTGACTTTCAATCAGGCATTATGGAGTCCTGGGTAAGGCTACTGCTTTGACTTTCAATCAGGTATTATGGAGTCCTGGGTAAAGCTACTGCTCTGACTTTCAATCAGGCATTATGGAGTCCTGGGTAAGGCTACTGCTTTGACTTTCAATCAGGCATTATGGAGTCCTGGTTAAGGCTACTGCTCTGACTTTCAATCAGGTATTATGGAGTCCTGGGTAAGGCTACTGCTCTGACTTTCAATCAGGCATTATGGAGTCCTGGGTAAGGCTACTGCTCTGACTTTCAATCAGGCTTTATGGAGTCCTGGGTTAGGCTACTGCTCTGACTTTCAATCAGGCATTATGGAGTCCTGGGTAAGGCTACTGCTCTGACTTTCAATCAGGTATTATGGAGTCCTGGGTTAGGCTACTGCTCTGACTTTCAACCAGGCATTATGGAGTCCTGGGTTAGGCTACTGCTCTGACTTTCAATCAGGCATTATGGAGTCCTGGGTAAGGCTACTGCTCTGACTTTCAATCAGGTATTATGGAGTCCTGGGTTAGGCTACTGCTCTGACTTTCAATCAGGCATTATGGAGTCCTGGGTAAGGCTACTGCTTTGACTTTCAATCAGGTATTATGGAGTCCTGGGTAAAGCTACTGCTCTGACTTTCAATCAGGCATTATGGAGTCCTGGGTTAGGCTACTGCTCTGACTTTCAATCCGGCATTATGGAGTCCTGGGTTAGGCTACTGCTCTGACTTTCAATCAGGCATTATGGAGTCCTGGGTAAGGCTACTGCTCTGACTTTCAATCAGGTATTATGGAGTCCTGGGTTAGGCTACTGCTCTGACTTTCAATCAGGCATTATGGAGTCCTGGTTAAGGCTACTGCTCTGACTTTCAATCAGGCATTATGGAGTCCTGGGTAAGGCTACTGCTCTGACTTTCAATCAGGTATTATGGAGTCCTGGGTTAGGCTACTGCTCTGACTTTCAACCAGGCATTATGGAGTCCTGGGTTAGGCTACTGCTCTGACTTTCAATCAGGCATTATGGAGTCCTGGGTAAGGCTACTGCTCTGACTTTCAATCAGGTATTATGGAGTCCTGGGTTAGGCTACTGCTCTGACTTTCAATCAGGCATTATGTAGTCCTGGGTTAGGCTACTGCTCTGACTTTCAATCAGGCATTATGGAGTCCTGGGTAAGGCTACTGCTCTGACTTTCAATCAGGCATTATGGAGTCCTGGGTAAGGCTACTGCTCTGACTTTCAATCAGGCATTATGGAGTCCTGGGTTAGGCTACTGCTCTGACTTTCAACCAGGCATTATGGAGTCCTGGGTTAGGCTACTGCTCTGACTTTCAATCAGGCATTATGGAGTCCTGGGTAAGGCTACTGCTCTGACTTTCAATCAGGCATTATGGAGTCCTGAGTAAGGCTACTGCTCTGACTTTCAGTTTACGTTGCTCTTCTTTTCGTCCTGTTTATTGCTTTGTAAACATTGTACTTTTTGGCACCTATTTATATCAACGTCAAAGAAAAGCCCTCACCTTAAGCAAAAACAACCTATATTATATCCTTGTCTGCCTCCTCACTGCACACCCACCGCTTTGGCCTTCTTCACAATGTGATGTATTCCATAATCAAGGCAATAGCTCAACATAAGCTACTGTACACTGACTACTATGTCAGGCAAAGTAATGCTGTAAGGATCAGCACCATGGACAAGGCTACACAGCCAGGTAGAGTCACCTGGTGAGGGGACCTGCTGCTACTAAACTCTTTAAGTCTACTGAAATATCAGTAGTTTAATCTTTAGTCTCAGTGCTGAATTATTCTGGAAAATTGTGTGAAATCATATTTTTTTTTGCCTTTATTTTGACAGGGAGTCACATTGAGACCCAGGCCTCTTTTTCAAATGAGCCCTTAAATTGTTGGCATATCGCAATAAGATCTAAAGTCACAATGTATGGATGTTCCTGGATACTGGTACTTCAGTTTGACCCCTAACATGTCAAACAGATTAAATTAAATTATTGGTCAGGACAGGTCACAGTTAACCAACCTCTGTGCAAGTAAGGTATACCCTGAGGTGTCCCCCTGTCTGTCCCCCAGTCAGAACAATGGTTCACTCTGAGCCCTGGGCCCTGGCTAGACACTGGTTTCAATGGATGGTCACTAGTGTTGTGACCTCTAACCGTGCCTGCCCTCCTGCTTCCTGCTCCCCTATTGGTGCTCCTGGGGATCCTAGAACCCAGAGAAGGTAATCCTCTTACTATGACACAAGATGGATATTGTTTATTGTTTACCACCCCCACATCCTGGTAAATATTTTTTACAGACAGAGGCCTTTTATATAGGGGCACTGTCCTCTAAGAGTTGAAGAATTTCCTCTGCACTTCATTTTGCTCCTCAATTCACCTTGGTTAGAGAGCGAGGTAGCAGCAGTGTTACCTTCTCTTTTATATGGGATCCCACATGTAGCCTAGGCTACAACTTTAACCAGGACTAAGTAATCATACTGTATGTTACAACATTTAATTCATGTGATTGACTTCATGAAAATCTGATTGCAGTATTTATGAGATAGCTGTTTTTTGTTTAGATTTTAGTATTATGCTAAATTACTATAAATGAGACTTTTATAGCATGGGGGGGATATCTTCCAATAACAAACGGTCTAGAGCAGGGATCCTCAACTAGATTCAGCCGCGGGACCATTTTTGGTCGGGGGGCCGGAACATAATTACAAATAATTTGTAGACTGCAAATTGACCGCAAGAAGCCCAAACAGATATAATATTTGACTAAAACGATCATTTCAAACCTTGCTTACATTTGTATACGATCACGTGTCTCTCTATTATGCGAGGGAATACTTGGGAACAGATTTCCAAAATTAAAATCAATTGGAGAGGATTTCCTGGTGTTTTTAGCCTACGGTCTTTCATGTCCAACAATAATAAATAAAATAAAAATGCGCCAGGTGCGGAACCCTGGTCTAGAGACTAGAGCAGGGCTCTAGAACCCTGTTCCTGGAGAGCTACCATCCTGTAGGTCTTCACTCCAACCCTGTTCCTGGAGAGCTACCGTCCTGTAGGTCTTCACTCCAACCCTGTTCCTGGAGTGATACCGTCCTATACGTCTTCACTCCAACCCTGTTCCTGGAGAGATACCGTCCTGTACGTCTTCATTCCAACCCTGTTCCTGGAGAGCTATCGTCCTGTACATCTTCACTCCAACCCTGTTCCTGGAGAGATACCGTCCTGTACGTCTTCACTCCAACCCTGTTCCTGGAGAGCTACCGTCCTGTACGTCTTCACTCCAACCCTGTTCCTGGAGAGATACCGTCCTGTACGTCTTCACTCCAACCCTGTTCCTGGAGAGCTACCGTCCTGTACGTCTTCACTCCAACCCTGTTCCTGGAGAGCTACCGTCCTGTACGTCTTCACTCCAACCCTGTTCCTGGAGAGATACCATCCTGTACGTCTTCACTCCAACCCTGTTCCTGGAGAGCTACCGTCCTGTACGTCTTCACTCCAACCCTGTTCCTGGAGAGCTACCGTCCTGTAGGTTTTCACTCCAACCCTGTTCCTGGAGAGATACCGTCCTGTACGTCTTCACTCCAACCCTGTTCCTGGAGAGATACCGTCCTGTATGTCTTCACTCCAACCCTGTTCCTGGAGAGATACCATCATGTACGTCTTCACTCCAACCCTAATCTAGCACACCTGATTCTAATTAGCTGGTTGATAAGCTGAACCAGGTTAGTTACAACAGAGGTTGGAGCGAAAACCTACAGGAGGGTATCTCTCCAGGAACAGGGTTGGAGCGAAAACCTACAGGAGAGTATCTCTCCAGGAACAGGGTTGGAGCGAAAACCTACAGGAGGGTATCTCTCCAGGAACAGGGTTGGAGCGAAAACCTACAGGAGGGTATCTCTCCAGGAACAGTGTTGGAGCAAAAACCTACAGGAGTGTTTTTCTCCAGGAACAGGGTTGGAGCGAAAACCTACAGGAGGGTGTCTCTCCAGGAACAGGGTTGGAGCAAAAACCTACAGGAGGGTATCTCCAGGAACAGGGTTGGAGCGAAAACATACAGGAGGGTATCTCTCCAGGAACAGGGTTGGAGTGAAAACCTACAGGAGGGTATCGCTCCAGGAACAGGGTTGGAGTGAAAACCTACAGGAGGGTATCTCCAGTAACAGGGTTCGAGAGCCCTGCTCTGGAGTCTAGAGATAGAGAAAAAGGTAGAGATAGAGGAATATGCCCTCTTGTGGACAATGTAGTTACAGTCTTCTCAGGAGAGTTTCAACAACACTGAAGCCACACATAGAATTTAAATTTCAACAACACTGAAGAATTGTGGCTAGAGGACTATGATATTGTTGGACTCAAACGCATCTCTAGTTTCCAGAATAAAGGGCTAAAAGTAGTACTGTAGTAGCCTAATCAACAGAAAGCATAGGCTAAGTCTTATATTAATACATAAATATATGGATTCCAGTTAAGGACCAATTTCAATGCCCTTAAAGAAACGTATCTATGTATACTCTCATCCAGGATAATTACCTCGAAACTGTTTAGGCAAATTAAAGGTTGGGTCAGCAGAGGGTTTCCAGTTGTATGCTTACAGGTGGTGTGTGTGTGGTCAATTGGATACGCGCCACTTGTGTGCATGGATGAGCCAGCGCATTATGATCATGTTTATCCAAACTAGAGGAATATTAGAATAACTTTTAGGTATTCATCGTTTGGCTCCATGTCATTTTACTGTTTTACTTTAGTGTTTAATTTCACCTTGAATTACAACATGGTGCATGGCATAAATTTAGTTAAAATGTAGATTATTTGCTGTGCGTAAAAACAAATATTGCATTCAACGCTTAACCTTTTTTTTTTTTTTTTTTTACCTTAGAGTGTCATTTTTACCTAATAAGCCTATTAAATGAGATTGAAATCAAACAAAATGTGTATAAAAGTCAAAATTGTTACTTTGATAAGCCTATCATATTTATATTCTAGGCTATACAATACCAATCCCGCCATTGATGAAGTATGCTCTCAGCAGTCTCCGACTTTGTTTTCAGAAGACCATGCAGCGAGAGGAGTTCCTCATAGTTCCTTGCTTGCGCCCACCCCTCTTTTCACGTAATAAACTTTATTGGCCAATCCTCTCTCTCTCCAAATCTTTACGCCATACAGGCTATAAGAACTCCGTAACTTTCTCAAGTATCAGAAAATATTTCTTGTCTCGGGATCCCATGTATGGATACTTTATTATTGGTGTCTTCAAAGGCGGCGAAACGAAGGCGCAACTGGAATTAACCGTTAACTTGATGCGAGGATCATTCGGACTGACTGTCGCTTGTCTGTCTTCTAACTGAGGGGTGATGTCTGAGGAAATGACGGGGGAAGAGTCGAGCTCCCCAGGCTCTCCACTAGACAGTCTCAGCAACAGTGAGGGGGAACTGGATAGGCAACCGAAGAGATGTGGGAGGAAAAGGAGATCAAGCAGGAAAAACGGGGAGGATTCAGATAGCCCTACCCCTGGGAAAAGAGGGAAAAAGTCCAGCAGCAGCAGTCCACATTCTTTCGAAGACCTACAGACGCAACGAGTCATGGCGAACGTGCGCGAGCGGCAGAGGACGCAGTCACTCAACGAAGCTTTCTCCTCTTTGCGGAAAATTATCCCCACTTTGCCCTCAGACAAACTGAGCAAAATACAAACCTTAAAACTTGCTGCCAGGTACATCGATTTCCTGTACCAAGTTCTGCAGAGCGATGAATTGGACTCCAAAATGGCAAGTTGTAGTTATGTGGCTCATGAGAGATTAAGCTATGCGTTCTCTGTATGGAGGATGGAGGGCGCTTGGTCCATGTCAGCATCTCACTAGCTCACGGCCGAAGAGCTGTAGTCCAAAATGGTATGCTCTGTTTTCCAACTCATTGTCTTACTTTTTAAGACCATACTACATTGCAACCATTTCAGTTGCGGTTCGTTGTACGAAAATGGCAAAATACAAAAACAGTCAATTTAAGCCTATAGGCCTTCTACATTTGACTATAGCTTATTTGGGCTATTGTTTTTTTTTAACGGTATCAGCTTGAATAGTGTTCAACTTTAATAGCCTATTGTACTTCCCTGGATCTGTGAATCATACTGCAGCCACAAACAAGTATAGGTTGCTGTGTTTGTTTCACTTGTTCGTAGTCAGACGTTAAGAATTAATCGTATTTTTATACATTTTCTGATCTGCAGGTGACAGCTGATTCCGCTTATCATTATGACAACGGGGCAAATCTGGAGAATAATGCTGGAAACACACAAAGCTGCGGTTTATGGGAGCAAACTATTTAAACCAAAGAGGACAGGGCGTGGGGAGAGCACTTTGCGGGGGAAAGGCCTGCTTTTGGACGACCTGGACCTGCATTCGTGTGCTAGGCTACTACACTACTACATTCTGATATACGTTAGTTTTTTATTGTTGACGACGAATGTTACTTGGAAATGTATGTTTTTATGCATGTCTTTGACTCTGTGGACTGTATTCTGTGGAGGTTAAAGGGCAGCATCGAAGCATTTGTCTCAGTTTCCGTGTGAGACTTTCGATGTGGACTGACTGCGGTATTATATGCTAATGAGTTTAAATAATGTGTCGCCAATCTGTGCAAAAATAATTGAGGTTATTCTTTTCAGAATACATGTATTTATTTATTGATGACACGTGTTACATGAGGAATAGATCTGATGTCTGAAATGCATTCCTATTTTTATTATTGTTGTGTAAATAATTGTATATTTTCCGCAATAAAGTAAATGATAAAAAAAAAGTATTGCCTTTTTACTTCATGAATTCAGTTTTAATCAAACAAATATGGTGTGATTATAAAAATCTAAATGTCCTAGGATCGAACAATTGTCAAATACTTTAGTAAGCCCCTCTTTTGATGCAAATAGGCAATATTATGCAGCATAATTATCTTATAGGCTATCAGTTAGGCTACTTTGAGTTTTATTCTAACCCAAATAGTTAATAAATTGGCTTTACGTCTTCACATTGAAGTTGAACTTGTGACATGTTTATAATGTGCCCTGCTCCAATCCACAAGTGGGCCATGCTTAACATCCACATTTACGACAACAACTTTCGCAGGGGTCATTCAGTAAGAGGGGTGTATGAAACTGTGTCCATCTGGGAAACGGTTGTTATTGGCATGGGCTTATAATCAACATAATCACGCTTTATCGTAAACCAACATACTCCTGAAATGCCTCAGATTATCGGATTTCTCTCGACGCGATGGGACTATAGGTTATGAAGGACTAAATAATTACAATATTTATTATGTTTATTTTGTAGTAATGAGAGTGTTGTAGCAACACTTTGTGCGTCACTGAAGCCTATAGTGTTGACATTTGCTATGATTCCATGTTCCTGATAAATGAGGTTATTCCATGTTCGTGATAAATGAGGTTATTCCATGTTCCTGATAAATAAGGTTATTCCATGTTCCTGATAAATGAGGTTATTCCATGTTCCTGATGAATTAGGTTATTCCGTGTTCCTGATAATTGAGGTTATTCCATGTTCCTGATAAATGATGTTATTCCTGTTCCTGATAAATAAGGTTATTCCGTGTTCCTGATGAATGAGGTTATTCCGTGTTCCTGATAAATGAAGTTATTCTGTGTTCCTGATAAATGAGGTTATTCCATGTTCCTGATAAATAAAGTTATTCCTGTTCCTGATAAATAAGGTTATTCCGTGTTCCTGATAAATGAGGTTATTCCATGTTTCTGATAAATGAGGTTATTCCATATTCCTGATAAATGAGGTTATTCCATGTTCCTGATAAATGAGGTTATTCCATGTTCCTGATAAATGAAGTTATTCCTGTTCCTGATAAATAAGGTTATTCCATGTTCCTGATGAATGAGGTTATTCCCTGTTCCTGATCAATTAAGTTATTCTGTGTTCCTGATAAATGAGGTTATTCCATGTTCCTGATAAATAAAGTTATTCCTGTTCCTGATAAATAAGGTTATTCGTGTTCCTGATAAATTAGGTTATTCCATGTTCCTGATAAATGAGGTTATTCCGTGTTCCTGATAAATGAGGTTACAATTCGACATGATTTATCAGTTGCATGAATTTGCTTCTTTCTTTAATGAGAAATGGATAATAGTTTTGCAAAAGCTGAAACATACTAAATTAAAATAGGCCTATTCAATTGTGATATATATTGATATGCGATTCATAACACCTTAAATCATGATATTTAATATGGCCTACTACGTAGCCTAGACGATGTAGCAGGCCTATTGTAAATGACTGTCTGTGTTATCTTAGGCTACTGTATAATCTATTCACAAAGATTCATGTTACTTTGTTAAATGTAATAGGCTATTCATGGGTAAAAGTAAAGATGAAGCATAAGTTAACAAATATTGTTTGTGTGTTTTATTTTCTCTCTGTGGCTTCAATATAAATGAAAACGATTTAATAAGTCGAACTGATGGGCGCATGCTCTTTCCCATATGGCGGGCTATAGTAGCAAGCTCTCAGGCCAAAGCCCCTGCAAACCGCCTGTAAATCAAAACAGGTCCAATTAATTTATCCCCATAACTTTGTCCCAATATTCTTCACCAATTTATTTAACGTAAACGGGTGTTGATTGATTATTAGCATGTATTAAAGGCTATGTGTATCAGTTGTAGATGTTGTGCAAACATGTCACTTTATTGCAGATAACGCAGGACAACTGATTGTCAATCTGAGATCACAGGCGTGTTCTGTCAGAATACCTGTTCAATCAAAATATTGCATAGCCTGCATTTATTGCCCCGGACGCTTCATCTATCCATCCATTTGTTGAATCTGGAAAAGTATTTTGGACGCTTCAACACTCCCAGAGTCGTTTGATTCAAAGCACGTGTCCGTTTGAAGGTGTGCAATTGGCTTGTGAGGCATGTATGGAATTCCCAGATGTCTATGAAATTCAAGGGATCTTTGGTAGGCCCTGTAGGCTAGTGGAAGGTGGTGGAGTATACAGCCAGCATATGTGAAAGTCTCCTATACACCGCTTGTTTTTATGGACACAGCCACTGCAGAATCGCAAGAAAAGTTAGGCATTCCAAAACAGAAAACATAGTTATATGCAAACTAAAAACATGAATGCAAAGGATAAACCTAGTCCTTAGCCTACCTCAGAACAAAACTTGCTTATACGAACATGCAAGCTGTTCCCGTTGACAAGCAAAATAGCTTAATTTGAAGTCAACAAACTCTCTCAAACTCATAAATGTAATACAACTTAGAGCAAGTATAAGTTCCTGTGTTTGCAGAGAGGAGTTGGCAACTGACACGATGCAGAGAGAGGCGCCCGAATGAAACCTATTTTGAACAGATGTTAGTATTTTACAAAAGTCACGTGAAATGAACAGATGTTCTTGTGGAACAGTGACTCGCCTTAGTTCAAGAGCATTCCTCGACAGAATGACATCGAAATAAGATCGGAGAGAAGCATTAGCGTTCTATTCACAACAAAAATCGACTAAACACATCGTGTGGGTGATAATAGATTATCACGGGCCTCACCTGCGATTGAACCTCCGCCTACGTCCCATAGGAAATCTAACAAACTAAAATGGACGGTTCCAACAGCGCAGGAATTTACTGGAGATGGGGGTAAGAGAATATAGCATTTTTAAAATGTACTGGGAGAGGGCCTACAGCAATCGACGTCAATGTTATTAACCAGTATTATGTAAGTTGTTTTGATAATGGCAGGATGCAATACTGTAGCCTAGTGGTTGTTGGAAAGACGCCAAATAACTTCTGATAGTTATTGAAACGCGCTTATCTTTTGATATATTGAATATAATATAGGCCTGTGTGGAATTGTACCTTGGTGCAAAGGGTCAGTCTGAAGTGGGCCTTCAATCCGACCTGCAGTGTTTCCTGCTCTTCATTGACTGCTAAACCATAGCCAATACTTTGCAGTTTCTTTTCTTAGAAAATGGGGGTGTAAAATGCTATCTCTTTGTTTAGAAAATGGGGATGTCAAATGCTATCTCTTTGTTTAGAAAATGGGGATGTAAAATGTTCGATGACAAATAAGTGGTTTTGAAAAGGACAATAAAATAAATAAATAATAAATCAATATAATATAGCCTATTGTCTGTGTTGCCCAGTAACTGAATGTTTTCTATAAGGGTTGAAGTAATTGTGATGTTCCTAATAAGCAAATTATAGGCCTACCTTATGTTTAATTTAAATACATTGTAAGAATGAAATAACGTGTTTTTAAAAGAAAAATCGGAAATAATTGCTCATCCCTGTAGTCTCAGTTTATATCACTGGGTGCAAATATCTGCATCAGAAAATGAGTCTTGAATAACTAACTGCATACATTGGTAACAATTGTTCTTTATCTCCAGAATGCATTCCTTCATTCGAGGAGTTGCGGCATTATGATACTGTCTGTACTATTCTATATTCAGTTCATTCGTTTCTTAAGAATTGGCCCATGGTACATTACATAAAATAGTATTTTGGCCTAATAGACATTTTATCAAATTGTTATTTATAATTATACACTATTTATGATGATGATGATGATGATTATTGTTATTGTTATTATTATTATTATGATGATGATGATGATGATGATGATGATGATGCTGATTATTATTATTATTATTATTATATACTTGACACACAAATGGGGGGTGGGGTGCCTTAGTTTTGATATAGCAGGGGACTAGGTCAAGTGGACAGTTTAAAGAATGGCTGAGACATGCATGAGAACAGGTGGAGTATAGACCTATTCTACCACAGGCCGCTTGCCTAATAGCACAAGATCCCTTCACAAGATCCCTTCATAAAAATTATTATTATTATTTATTATTATAAATAGGATAAGCTACTATTTCAGTGACGCTATTTTCAATTTATAAATATGTATACTACCATTATAATTGTTGTGAAACATATAAACATTCTCAATGGCCAAGTCGTTCCGGGCCGCATCTAAACCTTCCGTGGTGTAGGCCTACTTGTATTTTTCCTTATGATTGTTATACCGTTCTGTTGTGAATGTTGTATTATATATTTTCTATAATTAAATGAATAGTTAATGCAATAAGCATTGCTGTAACATTAAGTCAGTCGGAAGATATAACTTGATCATATATTGACAACCCACTGGGCACACCACGTCATTTCAACTTGGATAACTGGGTAATATTTGGTTGAGACGTTGATGAGATTAACAACCTTTATTCATCCACTCAAAAAGACAGCTAAAAGTTAGTTGAATTTCCAATGTGTGATCACTATGCTTTCAACCATCTAAACGTACAACGAAATTCCAATCGGAAAAAAAGGTCAGATTTTTTGGGTTTAATTGTCACCCAAATGTCTATGCACAATTTAAAAGCACATCAAAGTTAAAATGGGAATACAATGTCAGATATTTTATTTATTTATACAACATCACTGTGCTTCATCTATTAGCAAAACCAAATGACCTGGATTGCAGTTGAGATTACATTTAAAGTGCATGGTGCAAGTGATCAATGCCGTTCGAGATTCTGACAGATTATTACAGCAATTGTGAAGCTCTCCACAGACCTGCGACAACCTATGCATGCGATCTTGAACATGCACGCTTTAAATGTTACTTTAAATTACTTAAGAAGACATGTATAGATACAGTAACCTCAAAATGTGACCATGGATGTGTTACTCATTTTAAGGTTGAATGTTACATTCGTTTGTAAAATAGCCTTAACTATTACAAATGTAATATTGAATTGTGTTTGGTTGACAACACAACCAAATATCAACATTTAAAGAGATGTATCTACTGCTTGGATAGTTCCATCTGCACCACTGGCTTAATCCCATTCTTTAATTTATATTTTTGGTTGAATTAGAGACGTGAATCCAACATACAATATTATCTGTTAACTTGTGGACAAATGAATAGGCCATTTATTGTATTTCAAAAGTGATATTGAATTGTCAACACAACCTAATGTCAACATATGAGAGATGTATATTCTGCTTGGATAGTTCCATCTGTGCCATTGACTTAGTCTGTCTTTATATACAGTTTGCCTACAATTAATACTTTTTATGTTGGATTCATGTCTCCATTTCATCAAAAAATCTAAATTAAAGAATAGGACTAAATCAAATCAAACTATAAATGCACTTTTAAAAGTTTGATTTGATTTAGGCCTATTCTTTCATTTTGATTGTTGGTTAAAACCCTGGATGGGAGACCAAAGGGTAGCTGTAGATATATATATTCTCCAGTAGGAGGTGCTGCCCAGTGGATTTAAGTTGAAGATCTGACGTTGTTTTAAAGGTACACGTTCAATATATATTTGATCCAAGGTTTGCCTATGTTGAAATTTGGTTACCATGATGACATAATCATGTAGTTGAAATTTCACCCTTAAAACAACAGTTCATGTATCACGGCTCAGGCCAAGACCCAGATGCAGACACAGGAGGCAGATAATACGAGTCTCAGAGTTTATGATAGTTCAAGGGGCAGGCGAAAGGTAAGTCAAGGCAGGCAAAGGGTCGTAATCCTAATCAGAGTCAGGCAGGTACAGGACGGCGGGCAGGATCAGGGTCAAGACAGGCAGAAAGGAAACACGGGAACACACTTGTAGGACTTGACGGGACGAGACAAACTGGCAACAGACAAACAGAAAAGGCAGGTATGAATACACAGGAGACAATGGGGACAAATGGGAGACACCTGGTGGGGGGTGGAGACAAGCACAGGACAGGTGAAACAGATCAGGGTGTTACGTCATGACTTCTTTCCAATCCAATGTATTTTCCACGTAGATTCCACAACACAATACCTTGACAAATTACGTTGAAACAACATTGATTCAACCAGTTTGTGACCAGTGGGACGCTTCCTTTTCCACTACACCCTCGCTGATCATTCAGCAATAATATGTAAAGTGATAATATGATTGATTGACGAATGTAACAATTTAGATTGCATGGAAATATCTAACAGAATACATTGTGATGACATGTGGATATATTTTAGGGCAATGGACCTGACTGTATTCTGTTTGGTGAATGTAACTGTTGGCCACAGGTGCAGACTGCCGAGCTAAGACCTAGTGTCATCCGAATAAGAAACACATGAACAACCAAAGGAGAAATTGAGAAATCTGACATATTTTGTGACTTTTAATACATTCACAGACTGTTAAGATTCACAATATTTTATGGAAATATAGCACCTAATGCCAATAAAAATACTCCAACTATGTGAGGATTCAGCAAAGGAGAGGTGCAGGCCAGACCAGGGCTGGAGATAAGATCAAAGATACAGTATTTCCATCCAGACAAGGCTTTGGTAGACAGGAGACCAAGACACACACGCATGCACGCACACACACACACACACACACACACACACACACACACACACACACACACACACACACACACACACACACACACACACACACACACACACACACCCTGAGGTTGTAAGTCTGCTGATTGTTTGAATACTGAAAATCTATGAATAATTCACGAACGAAACCCCTCATGTTCTGTCCAGATGTGCTGATGTGAGGACTTCAGTCAGCCAGTCTTCATCTACATGTTTGAACGGTCTGGTTAAAGATGCAACACTGTACTGTGTGGTGTTGAATGATAATCTAATGACAAAAGATCTCAGTTCCATCAACACAATGAACCTCAAGATCTAACTAGATAAATATCTAAAATTGCAACAATGAATGTGGTGTTGTCCACATATAGTTGACAAATCCTCCAGTGTCAGAGAGATCCCCTCAGGGTCTCTGAAAAAAGAAAGAATCAGTCCCATTGGTGCCTGCACTCTTAGCTGTATATTATGGAAGGTAAGACAGAGACACAAAGCTAAAAGGCTGGCCATGATTATTACAGACAAAGTGAGAGTCATCCAGCAGAAATGAGAGTGAAGAGTGAAGCCCCTGGCTGCATCCCAAATGGTACCCTATTACCTAATACACTCCTTTTAACCAGGTCAAAAATAGTACACTATACAGGGAATAGGGTGCCACATTGTTCCAACAACAGCAAATACCTTCTAGAACAGTACCAAGCTACAGAGGAGATGGAGTGTGTCCCAAATGGCACCCTGTTGCCTATACTATATAGTGCACCCATTTTACCTATGGGCCCTGTTCAAAAGTATTGCACTAAATAAGGAACAGGGTGCCATTTGGGACGCAGCCCATCTCCCCTGTAGCTTGGTACTGTTCTAGAAGGTAAGGGGAGGGCTTGTTGAATCTGTTGGGATTTGCTGTTGTAGGAACAGTGTGCATGCGTGCTAAATGGCACCCTATTCCCTGTATAGTGTACTATTTTTGACCTGGTTAAATGTAGTGCACTATATAGAGAATAGTGTGCCATTTGAGATGCAACCTCTAACTGCCTTGGGCTATGTGCTGTGATGAAAAACCCTGAGAGCTGTGTGGCAAGGCAAGATGTCTATGTCTACTAAGTGGAATAAGCTCTGATATGGCATGAGTTGTTTCTATATTTATTCACTTACTTACCTGCATTTACCAGGTAAGGTGTTTGAAAACATGTAGTTACAACAATAACTTAGGGAGGAGGATAGAACAGGGGTTGAATGAGCCCATTGGAAGCTGGGAATGAGTAGAGGTGCATAGCCACAGTACACTAAATGTACTATTTCAGCACTGAGACTAAAGCCTGCATCTTTATTTTGTCATTAAACTGGAGCATGTTTGAAAGGAGTAGTCCTTTTGATAAGTAGGTGTATTCAGGAAAGAAGAGCTGTACACTATCAGAGATGGGGAAGACTAAACCTTCCCATTACCAAAGTATTGCCTGACTGGACGACCAACGAAAAATCTCTCTTTTCCTCCAAGGCCTTTTCATGTTTGATTTACAGATCTCAGATCATTGTTTCAGTATAACTGAAACCATATTGAATAAGTTCCAAATTGCACCCTATTCCCATATACTGTAATGCAATACTTTTGACCAGGGTTCATAGAGCTCTTGTCAAAAGTAGTGCACTATGTAGGGAATGTAATTTATTGACCGAGCTCCCACATCATCTCAGCCTTGGAGGAAAGCTTGTTTTCATTAGGATTGCCCTTGGATTTGTGAATCGATGTAGCTGGAGAGAGAGAGAGAGAGAGAGAGCTGCTTTTCTCTCAGGTGGGTTGGTGATAGAGTTAGTCAAAAGGGGACCGCCTCGCTCTCCCAGAAGCTCGGCTGGTGCCTAATTGGGAATTCAGACAAATGGAAGGTGTGATGGGATCAAATCGATGTCGCATAAAGCTTACTTCATTTAAAAAATATATATCGATATTTTTCACTGCGTCAGGGATAGCATGCAAAAGACGTTTCGGCTTTGCAGCCTACGTCAGTGTGTAGAGAGAAAATGAAACTGAGACCAGTTAGACTTTTTATCAGTCATATGTTCTTACCCTGTTAGAGGGCAAGAAAACAATCAAAGAATACATAAATGTTTAGAGAAATGTTCCAGAAATAGCTGATCAAATTAGGCTATTTCAAGAAAAGTTAACAGAGCTAAGCCTTTTATATGACTTTCAGGTAGGTCACAAATAACCAATAGAATCTAGTTTGGCAGTCGATGTATAAAGTTGTGGTAAATTAAATACAGGTCAGTGTTTCATCACAGTAATGGTACATTGGTAATCCAAAGTGACTGAGTAATTGAAATGTGGCATCAGATTGTGTCCAGAGCCCTGAGTTCTCCCTTCATAGCTGTCCAGAGAACAGGCTAAATGACTGGTTCACCACTGCACCTTGTGTTTACGCTAGCTGTGTGCGCCGTGTGCCACCCAGGCTGCAGACAAGACATGGATCTGGGGAATACACAATGATGTCACAGACAGGAAATGGCTGGGAATGACTTGGCACCTTGAGGTAGCTGGCTCGTCCCCCATTGGCTCAGAGGCCATTCTGGAATAATAAACAAGCAATCAGGAGGCAGCACGAGATTACACAATGGCACTGCAGACGTTCATGGATGATAAAAGCTGATTTTTCACTTGAGGGGGATGATTATTTGTGTTCTCCGGTTGTCCGTAAATACAGGGCCCCTCATAGGAGGCATAAACACACATATGAAGGGAAAAGCGGTTTCGGTCCCAAAAACAATGATTTAAAATGTTTCTGTTTATGTCCAATCATGATGAATATAGGCTGCTATATATTTAACCAGAGTTACAGTTTTGAGAGCGTAGCAGAAATCTTATTTTCTGAGGAAGCAGAGAGAAACACCTCCTCGGTAAATGTAAACTGTTTGGCTCTCGAAACTGCTTCAGTCTTTTGGCTGTGTTACCATACCACCTGCACATCCAGCCAGGCACCGCAAAAGGCATCTAGTCCTAGAACACATGTGGCTATGGTTTGAATCATGTTTCCAATGCATTTGTTGTACAATCAGATCATGTCAAAGGGATTCTGTGCACTATATTTTAAGAATTTAAAGGAAGTTACTTTAACATGGGCCTGTGATGTATCTTACTGAACAAGTGCCTCAGGCACAGCCAGGAGAATGTAAAATGGGGTGCCTACTGTACAGTAGTATTAGATTGTTAGTGAGGTAGTTTCTACTGTACAGTAGTATTAGATTGTTAGTGAGGTAGTTTCTACTGTACAGTAGTATTAGATTGTTAGTGAGGTAGTTTCTACCGTATAGTAGTATTAGTTTATTAGTGAGGTAGTTTCTACTGTACAGTAGTATTAGTTTATTAGTGAGGTAGTTTCTACTGTACAGTAGTATTAGATTGTTAGTGAGGTAGTTTCTACCGTATAGTAGTATTAGTTTATTAGTGAGGTAGTTTCTACTGTACAGTAGTATTAGTTTATTAGTGAGGTAGTTTCTACCGTATAGTAGTATTAGTTTGTTAGTGAGGTAGTTTCTACCGTATAGTAGTATTAGTTTATTAGTGAGGTAGTTTCTACCGTATAGTAGTATTAGTTTATTAGTGAGGTAGTTTCTACTGTACAGTAGTATTAGATTGTTAGTGAGGTAGTTTCTACCGTATAGTAGTATTCGTTTATTAGTGAGGTAGTTTCTACTGTACAGTAGTATTCGTTTATTAGTGAGGTAGTTTCTACCGTATAGTAGTATTAGTTTGTTAGTGAGGTAGTTTGTACCGTACAGTAGTATTAGTTTATTAGTGAGGTAGTTTCTACTGTACAGTAGTATTAGTTTATTAGTGAGGTAGTTTCTACCGTATAGTAGTATTAGTTTGTTAGTGAGGTAGTTTCTACTGTACAGTAGTATTAGATTGTTAGTGAGGTAGTTTCTACCGTATAGTAGTATTAGTTTATTTGTGAGGTAGTTTCTACCGTATAGTAGTATTAGTTTGTTAGTGAGGTAGTTTCTACCGTACAGTAGTATTAGTTTATTAGTGAGGTAGTTTCTACTGTGCAGTAGTATTCGTTTATTAGTGAGGTAGTTTCTACCGTATAGTAGTATTAGTTTGTTAGTGAGGTAGTTTCTACTGTACAGTAGTATTAGATTGTTAGTGAGGTAGTTTCTACCGTATAGTAGTGTTAGTTTATTAGTGAGGTAGTTTCTACTGTACAGTAGTATTAGTTTATTAGTGAGGTAGTTTCTACTGTACAGTAGTATTAGTTTATTAGTGAGGTAGTTTCTACCGTATAGTAGTATTAGTTTATTAGTGAGGTAGTTTCTACTGTACAGTAGTATTAGATTATTAGTGAGGTAGTTTCGACTGTACAGTAGTATTAGTTTATTAGTGAGGTAGTTTCTACCGTATAGTAGTATTAGTTTATTAGTGAGATAGTTTCTACTGTACAGTAGTATTAGTTTATTAGTGAGGTAGTTTCTACTGTACAGTAGTATTAGTTTGTTAGTGAGGTAGTTTCTACTGTACAGTAGTATTAGTTTATTAGTGAGGTAGTTTCTACCGTACAGTAGTATTAGTTTGTTAGTGAGGTAGTTTCTACCGTACAATAGTATTAGTTTATTAGTGAGGTAGTTTCTACCGTACAGTAGTATTAGTTTGTTAGTGAGGTAGTTTCTACTGTACAGTAGTATTAGTTTATTAGTGAGGTAGTTTCTACCGTACAGTAGTATTAGTTTGTTAGTGAGGTAGTTTCTACCGTACAGTAGTATTAGTTTGTTAGTGAGGTAGTTTCTACCGTATAGTAGTATTAGTTTGTTAGTGAGGTAGTGTCTACCGTACAGTAGTATTAGTTTGTTAGTGAGGTAGTTTCTACCGTACAGTAGTATTAGTTTGTTAATGAGGTAGTGTCTACCGTACAGTAGTATTAGTTTGTTAGTGAGGTAGTGTCTACCGTACAGTAGTATTAGTTTGTTAGTGAGGTAGTACCGTAAAGTATTAATTTGTTAGTGAGGTAGTTTCTACCGTACAGTATTCGTTTGTTAGCGAAGTAGTTTCTGTATTGACATTCAAGCTGCTGACAATACATGGAGAGTGTTCTGTGAAATATCAAAACATTTTTTTTAAATAAACGGACTACGGTACATATTAATCAGATAGTAGAACACATGAAACAGTCATAGCCAATAATGACATTAATTAGTTGAAATTAATCAAACTGGTGCAGAGAAATAGCTAAAGTTTTTTTAGCTTGTGAGGCTAGAAATTGTATATACTGTATATATGATGTTTTAAGCTTTATATACTGAAACAGATCCTTTAATGGCCTTGGATCCCTAACACAGTCACAGTGTATCCTAAATGACCAAATTGATGGGAGGCAGGGCCCTCTCCTCCTCCTGCAGTGTTAGCCCTGTCCTGGCCCCCACTCCATCTGTCGTGCTATAACCCTGTCCTGGCCCCCTCTCCTCCTGTCGTGCTATAGCCCTGTCCTGGCCCCCTCTCCATCTGTCCTGCTATAGCCCTGTCCTGGCCCCCTCTCCATCTGTCCTCCTATAGCCCTGTCCTGGCCCCCTCTCCATCTGTCCTGCTATAGCCCTGTCCTGGTTCCCCTCTCCATCTGTCCTGCTATAGCCCTGTCCTGGCCCCCTCTCCATCTGTCCTGATATAGCCCTGTCCTGGCCCCCTCTCATCCTGTCCTGCTATAGCCCTGTCCTGGCCCCCTCTCCATCTGTCCAGCTATAGCCTGGCCCTGTCCTAGCCTGGGGGTAACTAGCTAGCTAGTGTAATGACAGCGGCCATGGCCCCCCATCCCTTAGGGCCGCTCTCTCTCTCTCCCCGGGTGCTAATCCCCCTGCCTTCATTAACCTGCCGGCCCATTGGCCCCCAGCGGCCCCCACAACACAGCACACAGTGATACTCATGTCACCCTGATAACTGATGTGTTGTTACAGCATTACAATGATCTCCTTCTTCCGTCCTCCTAACATGTCAGGGAACTTTAATTGCGAGCTAATTTGGAACCAATCTCTACAAATGGGGGGGTATTAGAGGAAGCAGAGATAATTGAGGCTGGCATGAACTGAGCTACGACATCTTGATCTTATGCAGAGGCTTGTTTGAGAGTTATAAAGGCAAGGAAGTTCTTTGAGTGATTGATGGAAAATAGTCAATGGTATGTACCAACAACAAATGAATAACCAAAATCTGCAGCTTGAGAAAACCATCAGTTCCCAATGCTTTGTGATTTGGTGATCTCAATTTGAGGGGTTCAAGAAAAAAAGGAGGAGGGAGTAACTTCTCAAACGAAACACAGAAATAAATGTTTAAACTCACTTCCCTTTGTCACAAGAACAAATTATTAGTCCTAATAAACTGTCAACTGCTATCATGACAGGGGCATGTGCGGCTATTCATAGGTTGTCACCCTGTGTCCATAAATGCCATCAAATCTGTATATTGTCTACGTTGTAGTGTGATTGTCAGTCAAGTATCTTCCAGTGTAGTCCTTACCATTCATATTTTTTTAGACGTTTTAGCTTTTGTTCTTCGTTTTGAGTGGTCGCCAGGGCGACAAGCCAGGCTTTAGTGTTGTAGTATCTATGAGTCATCAGCATCTCTGTCCTCATTTCCCAGCAGGGGCGTTGGTGAAGCAGGTCGTCAACAGCCTGACTCATCATAGATGGCCCCAGGACCGTGTCCCTCCGCCAAGATGACACTGCACAGGATATAGTCCTCATCATCAGCCACCTGGTCAGGTGACCCTGACAACAACAACAACAACAACAACAACAACAACAATAACAACAACAACAACAAGCAAACAAACAACAGTAGATTGGCTGGTGTACGAGCTATGATCCTGACTGGAAGTTTCCATTGTGGTCTGACTGAATCTACCAACGTATATCCTGGTGCATCTGCTTCAGGTGGGTTTGTCTTCAACAACAGCTACAGCAGGACTAAACAGGCCTGGAGAGGACCACAGTTCCTCTCAACAAATAGGCCCACATCAATGAACTCCAGATGAGACCATGTGTGGAATACTGATGAGATACTCACACATGCAAAATGCTACAAGAGGAAAGAATAGCATGGAGAACGTTATGACACAAACAACAGCCATACTGAAGCTAACATGGACAAGTTTGCAATGATGCAATATTTAGCTATTGATATCCACAAAATTATGGGTGGATGATCACTGGTTTAAATAGTGAAATTGTGCACACTTAATTTTTTCGATTATATTTACAGATGTTATGTTTTACAAGTATTTTTTTGATTATGGTGTAGTTTGTAAAAACTAATTTTTGCTTTGCTTGTATTTATTTAGTGAAAATGTATGTTGGCACATTTTATAGCTAATAGTAATGGTGCTTGATGAGAAGTTATCTTCAAAAAGTTTTGTAAGAAGACTTTTTCATTTTACGATATTAACCACTTTGAAGGCTGTTTTAACTACTGAATATCTATGTACGATGACCCGATAACTATATCATCTATATTAGACTGAAATGTTTGTGAAACAAATCCGGAGGGTCACAGAAGTTGAGAGTTGAAAGTGTACAGTCTTGTTAAACAACTCAAAACCTCTTAGACATAATACCACAGTGTCCTGTGTCTCTACCACGACCCCTGCGGAAAACCCTGTCTGCCTCCCAAATGGCACCCTACTCCCTTTATAGTACATTACTTACCTATTCCCTATGTAGTTCCCCATAGGGTTCTGGTCAAAAGTAGTGCAGTATAAGGGAGTAGGGTGCCATTTGGGACGCAGACCCGTTCCAAGGACCCTGGTATCTCCCTGGTTTAACGTTGCAGGACCACGTAAAGCTTGACTTATCTCCCTCCCCAATCACCGTGTCACCAGGGTGCTGGCTCCGCCCTGCTGGAGGGAACTGCCTTGCTGTTTGTGACCTGTGTGATAAATCAAGTTCAAAGCAGAGGGTTGCACGCTCACAGATATCACCTTACACCCAGGCCCACTTAAGTTTCAATCTCAGTTGTTCCTTGTTCATTCAATCATCTTCTTATTACGTCTTGGCTGTTTTCGTCTCATACCTGTTATTGGATAGCGTTCAGTATTAAAATGTGTTTAGGCAATATCACACATAGACCCCCCCTCTACCACCATTCCAGTAAATGACAGAAATTAGATTAGAGTAATGTTATATGAAACACTAACCAAGAAGAGTTAGTGTGCATCCCAAATGGCACCCTATTCCCTTTATAGTGCATTACGTTTGACCCGAGCCCAATCGGTCCTAGGGCCTGGTCAAAAGTAGTGCAGTATATAGGGAATAGGGTGCCATTTGGGACTCAGGCTTAGATTCCTGAGGAGTGAGTCCACGTGACGTGAAACCACACTTCCTTGGATAAACAGTTTCACCCTTCCCTTATTAATTCTACTGACCTTGGTGTTACCGTGGATTAATGTTGTATGAAGGTCTTGAGTTCCAACGGAGGCTAGTGGAGTAACAATAAGATCTATTAAAAGTACTGGTACTATAGGACTGAACTAGTGGCTGTTTTACACGTTACACTGTACACTATCAGGAGAAATGGCTCAAAGCTCCTTTGAGTTGCTCTGTGGGATTTTACTGTGGGAACCAACAGCAGCAGCAGTAGTATACTGGGTCTAATGTTCTGCTGGTTGAACCAACAGTAGCAGCAGTAGTATCCTGGGTCTAATGTTCTGCTGGTTGAACCAACAGTAGCAGCAGTAGTATACTGGGTCTAATGTTCTGCTGGTTGAACCAACAGTAGCAGCAGTAGTATCCTGGGTCTAATGTTCTGCTGGTTGAACCAACAGTAGTAGCAGTAGTATCCTGGGTCTAATGTTCTGCTGGTTGAACCAACAGCAGCAGCAGTAGTATACTGGGTCTAATGTTCTGCTGGTTGAACCAATGGCAACAGCAGTAGTATCCTGGGTCTAATGTTCTGCTGGTTGAACCAACAGTAGCAGCAGTAGTATCCTGGGTCTAATGTTCTGCTGGTTGAACCAACAGTAGCAGCAGTAGTATCATGGGTCTAATGTTCTGCTGGTTGAACCAACAGCAGCAGCAGTAGTATCCTGGGTCTAATGTTCTGCTGGTTGAACCAATGGCAACAGCAGTAGTATCCTGGGTCTAATGTTCTGCTGGTTGAACCAACAGTAGCAGCAGTAGTATCATGGGTCTAATGTTCTGCTGGTTGAACCAACAGCAGCAGCAGTAGTATCCTGGGTCTAATGTTCTGCTGGTTGAACCAATGGCAACAGCAGTAGTATCCTGGGTCTAATGTTCTGCTGGTTGAACCAACAGTAGCAGCAGTAGTATCCTGGGTCTAATGTTCTGCTGGTTGAACCAACAGTAGCAGCAGTAGTATCCTGGGTCTAATGTTCTGCTGGTTGAACCAACAGTAGTAGCAGTAGTATACTGGGTCTAATGTTCTGCTGGTTGAACCAACAGTAGCAGCAGTAGTATCATGGGTCTAATGTTCTGCTGGTTGAACCAATGGCAACAGCAGTAGTATCCTGGGTCTAATGTTCTGCTGGTTGAACCAACAGTAGCAGCAGTAGTATCATGGGTCTAATGTTCTGCTGGTTGAACCAACAGCAGCAGCAGTAGTATCCTGGGTCTAATGTTCTGCTGGTTGAACCAATGGCAACAGCAGTAGTATCCTGGGTCTAATGTTCTGCTGGTTGAACCAACAGTAGCAGCAGTAGTATCCTGGGTCTAATGTTCTGCTGGTTGAACCAACAGTAGCAGCAGTAGTATCCTGGGTCTAATGTTCTGCTGGTTGAACCAACAGTAGTAGCAGTAGTATACTGGGTCTAATGTTCTGCTGGTTGAACCAACAGTAGCAGCAGTAGTATCCTGGGTCTAATGTTCTGCTGGTTGAACCAACAGTAGCAGCAGTAGTATCCTGGGTCTAATGTTCTGCTGGTTGAACCAACAGTAGCAGCAGTAGTATCCTGGGTCTAATGTTCTGCTGGTTGAACCAACAGCAGCAGAAGTAGTATCCTGGGTCTAATGTTCTGCTGGTTGAACCAACAGTAGTAGCAGTAGTATACTGGGTCTAATGTTCTGCTGGTTGAACCAACAGTAGCAGCTGTAGTATCCTGGGTCTAATGTTCTGCTGTTTGAACCAACAGTAGCAGCAGAAGTATCCTGGGTCTAATGGTCTAATGTTCTGCTGGTTGAACCAACAGTAGCAGCAGTAGTATTCTGGGTCTAATGTTTTGCTGGTTGAACCAACAGTAGCAGCAGTAGTATCCTGGGTCGAATGTTCTGCTGGTTGAACCAACGGCAGCAGCAGTAGTATCCTGGGTCTAATGTTCTGCTGGTTGAACCAACGGCAGCAGCAGTAGTATCCTGGGTCTAATGTTCTGCTGGTTGAACCAATGGCAACAGCAGTAGTATCCTGGGTCTAATGTTCTGCTGGTTGAACCAACAGTAGCAGCAGTAGTATCCTGGGTCTAATGTTCTGCTGGTTGAACCAACAGTAGTAGCAGTAGTATACTGGGTCTAATGTTCTGCTGGTTGAACCAACAGTAGCAGCAGTAGTATCCTGGGTCTAATGTTCTGCTGGTTGAATCAACAGTAGCAGCAGTAGTATCCTGGGTCTAATGTTCTGCTGGTTGAACCAACAGCAGCAGCAGTCGTATCCTGGGTCTAATGTTCTGCTGGTTGAACCAACAGCAGCAGCAGTAGTATCCTGGGTCTAATGTTCTGCTGGTTGAACCAACAGCAACAGCAGTAGAATCCTGGGTCTAATGTTCTGCTGGTTGGGAACTAAACAGTGTGGTGCGTCTGATTGTCTAGATTAGGTTGCGGAGAGAGATTTGGGACACTCACACCAAGTGTGGTCTGTACAGATATTTGAGCCATTTTTGTACAGCAGGAAAATAATCCTGCAGCAACATGAAATGAGAATTATTATGTGGATTCTAATTAATGGAATTTATTTATAGTGGTTGATACATTTTCCATTTTGGCAAATCAAGTCTGACATTTTAAAGTGGAAATTGCTAACTTTAGAAGCCTTTTTAAACTTCAAATACAAGTTTGCATTTCCTGCTGTGCAGGAAGATGTGAAGGAAAATTATCAGCAACAAAGACTGATCAAATTAAGATCCTACATCTGTAGGGTACCACAGCATGACGCAGCCATTACACAAGAGCAGAAGTATACATGCAATTATGACTCTGTTTCTGTGTCACACAGCATTAATGAGCTATGACCTCTCGATGAGCTATGTCTGAATACACTGGAAGTGGAAGTTGTATGGGAAAACAGTGCTGTTACTCATATCTAGTATACTACTCAGTTCTGGGTCAATTATTTAATGTTTTACATTAGATGACAATGCAGAGTTTTATGGGCAAGTGTTATTGAGAGGTTTGCTCATACTAGAGCCGTTCTCAGTGGTCTTGAGAAGTCAATTATTGTGACTAGGTCTCATCTCTTAATGAGTTTGTCATTTGGGTTAAATGAAGTGTAGATCTTTGCTGTAGCCAAAATAAACCTGACAATCAAAGAAAGTGGATGTGTGATTGTTGTTATAAGGGTACGTTTCATGTAGGACCCCGTCGCTCCCCTTCTCAGGGTAAGTGGACCAGGCCCCTTTAAGAGATGTTTGATGTCACCTGTAATATATAACACAACATACTCTGTTTTTGATTGATGTCTGGTTGATGTGAATTCAGACTGAAAATATACAATCAGTGTTGTTGAGTAACTACAGACAAAAAAACAAACGTCCAAAACTGTTGATGTTATCAAAGTTCTACTTTGTGCCCAATTATATCCTTTCATTCTCCCACATCACACATAAATGACAAACTCTTTCTCCTCTCGTTAGTGTTGTGTTTGTACTATATGATACCTAATGAACGTCTCAAAGTGAAATTATTTGGGGTTCCCTTGCGTGACCTTTGACATGTGCCCCAGAAGGGAGACGAATGCCCAGCAAGACATATAATGGCTCCTTTCCTGTGTTGTAAAGTTCGGCAGTAAAGTGTGGTAATTAGGGTAGTCATGGCAACCGGGCCCAGCAGGCCGACCGACGGTGTGGCGGAATACTCAAAGAACTTCAAACAGAATCAGAGCACAACTGGACTACCAGGCCTGGTGGTGTAATCAGCCTAGCCACCCCTGGTCCTGGGCCTGGTGGTGTAATCAGCCTAGCCACCCCTGGTCCTGGGCCTGGTGGTGTAATCAGCCTAGCCACCCCTGGTCCTGGGCCTGGTGGTGTAATCAGCCCAGCCACCCCTGGTCCTGGGCCTGGTGGTGTAATCAGCCCAGCCACCCCTGGTCCTGGGCCTGGTGGTGTAATCAGCCTAGCCACCCCTGGTCCTGGGCCTGGTGGTGTAATCAGCCTAGCCACCCCTGGTCCTGGGCCTGGTGGTGTAATCAGCCCAGCCACCCCTGGTCCTGGGCCTGGTGGTGTAATCAGCCTAGCCACCCCTGATCCTGGGCCTGGTGGTGTAATCAGCCTAGCCACCCCTGGTCCTGGGCCTGGTGGTGTAATCAGCCCAGCCACCCCTGGTCCTGGGCCTGGTGGTGTAATCAGCCCAGCCACCCCTGGTCCTGGGCCTGGTGGTGTAATCAGCCTAGCCACCCCTGGTCCTGGGCCTGGTGGTGTAATCAGCCTAGCCACCCCTCGTCCTGGGCCTGGTGGTGTAATCAGCCTAGCCACCCCTGGTCCTGGGCCTGGTGGTGTAATCAGCCCAGCCACCCCTGGTCCTGGGCCTGGTGGTGTAATCAGCCCAGCCACCCCTGGTCCTGGGCCTGGTGGTGTAATCTGCCCAGCCACCCCTGGTCCTGGGCCTGGTGGTGTAATCAGCCCAGCCACCCCTGGTCCTGGTCCTGGGCCTGGTGGTGTAATCAGCCCAGCCACCCCTGGTCCTGGGCCTGGTGGTGTAGTCAGCCCAGCCACCCCTGGTCCTGGGCCTGGTGGTGTAATCAGCCCAGCCACCCCTGGTCCTGGGCCTGGTGGTGTAGTCAGACCAGCCACCCCTGGTCCTGGGCCTGGTGGTGTAATCAGCCCAGCCACCCCTGGTCCTGGGCCTGGTGGTGTAGTCAGCCCAGCCACCCCTGGTCCTGGGCCTGGTGGTGTAATCTGCCCAGCCACCCCTGGACCTGGGCCTGGTGGTGTAATCTGCCCAGCCGCCCCTGGTCCTGGGCCTGGTGGTGTAGTCAGCCCAGCCACCCCTGGTCCTGGTTTGAATTAAGGGTCTCAGTAAAGGATTAACTTCCACATCGACTCATCTCTCTCTTCAAATTCAAGCTCAACATGGATGGAAACCTCCAACCCCTTCTCCCCCTCCCACCAAAGAAAAAGCCAGGAGAAGGGAGAAGGCTAACTTGGCCAGTCCTCTAGCTAGCCGGACCCGGGACCTGGCCCTCTGGTTTTCATTAGAGTCAATGATCTTATCTGTTTCATCTCAACGCTGATCCAAGGGTTGGCAGGCTGCTCGACTGGGGCTTTCGGCCCAAATGGCACCCCATTCCCTTTATAGGGCACTACTTTTGACCAGGGCCCATAGGGTAGTGTACTATAAAGGGAATAGAATTTGGGACGCACCCGGGGTCCTCTGCAATTTGAGTTCGCCTGCAGCCAGCCCAGGACCTATAGGAGCAGGTCATTAAAACCCTCTTGCCCTTGGCTCTGGTGATCAAATATTTTGGTGCTTTTGTAAATAATTTTCCTCCTTCCAACCCCCCAGGACATAAAGGGAGGACAGTTTATGTGCAAGTTTTTCTGTATGTCAATGCATTTTTTCTTGAAAAAATTAAGAAGAACGCCTCTGTTGCACTACAATAATATTTGGAAGACAGAATTAGGTCGACTGGTAAATATCATCACAGTGTCTGACTGGGGGATTCATTCCAAACCCACAATGGCCGTTTTGTCATCATGTTGTAAAATGTGCAGTGTTGAAATGTCAAGAAAACAGTCCAACTTTCTAATTGGTTTTGGTTTGTATCTTTTTATTTATATTATATAAAAAAAAAAATGTATTATTTGTATTGAAGAATTGCTCAACTAGCTAGCTGAACAACAACATCAACAGTCCACATAAACTCATAGTTGGCTATGTTGTCAATGATAATTGGATATGTATTTCAAAGGGCAGTACATGAAAAAGTACACAAAAACACCTGAAAGTCACTCTGTTCAGTTTGCCAAATGGCCAAGTCACCGCCCTAACAAGTCACCACCCTAACAAGTCATCGCCCTAACAAGTTACCGCCCTAACAAGTCACCGCCCTAACAAGTTACCGCCCTAACAAGTCACCCCCCTAACAAGTTACCGTCCTAACAAGTCACCGCCCTAACAAGTTACCGCCCTAACAAGTTACCGCCCTAACAAGTCACTGCACTAAGAAGTTACCGCCCTAACAAGTTACCGCCCTAACAAGTCACCACACTAACAAGTCACCACCCTAACAAGTCACTGCACTAAGAAGTTACCGCCCTAACAAGTCACCGCCCTAACAAGTCACCACCCTAACAAGTCACCGCACTAAGAAGTTACCGCCCTAACAAGTCACCGCCCTAACAAGTCACCACCCTAACAAGTCACCGCACTAAGAAGTTACCGCCCTAACAAGTTACCGCCCTAACAAGTCACCACACTAACAAGTCACCGCCCTAACAAGTCACCGCCCTAACAAGTCACCGCACTAACAAGTCACTGCCCTAACAAGTTACCGCCCTAACAAGTCACCCCCCTAACAAGTTACCGCCCTAACAAGTCACTGCCCTAACAAGTTACCGCCCTAACAAGTCACCCCCCTAACAAGTCACCCCCCTAACAAGTTACCGCCCTAACAAGTCACTGCCCTAACAAGTTACCGCCCTAACAAGTCACCCCCCTAACAAGTCACCCCCTAACAAGTTACCGCCCTAACAAGTCACCGCACTAACAAGTCACCGCACTAACAAGTCACCGCCCTAACAAGTCACCGCCCTAACAAATTACCGCCCTAACAAGTTACCGCCCTAACAAGTCACCGCCCTAACAAGTCACCGCCCTAACAAGTTACCGCCCTAACAAGTCACCCCCTAACAAGTTACCGCCCTAACAAGTCACCGCCCTAACAAGTCACCACCCTAACAAGTCACCGCCCTAACAAGTCACCGCCCTAACAAGTTACCGCCCTAACAAGTCACCCCCCTAACAAGTCACCGCCCTAACAAGTTACCGCCCTAACAAGTCACCGCACTAACAAGTCACCGCCCTAACAAGTTACCGCCCTAACAAGTCACCGCCCTAACAAGTCACTGCCCTAACAAGTTACCGCCCTAACAAGTCACCCCCCTAACAAGTCACCCCCCTAACAAGTTACCGCCCTAACAAGTCACTGCCCTAACAAGTTACCGCCCTAACAAGTCACCCCCCTAACAAGTCACCCCCCTAACAAGTTACCGCCCTAACAAGTCACCGCACTAACAAGTCACCGCACTAACAAGTCACCGCCCTAACAAGTCACCGCCCTAACAAATTACCGCCCTAACAAGTTACCGCCCTAACAAGTCACCGCCCTAACAAGTCACCGCCCTAACAAGTCACCGCCCTAACAAGTCACCGCCCTAACAAGTTACCGCCCTAACAAGTCACCCCCCTAACAAGTCACCGCCCTAACAAGTTACCGCCCTAACAAGTCACCGCACTAACAAGTCACCGCCCTAACAAGTTACCGCCCTAACAAGTCACCGCCCTAACAAGTCACCACCCTAACAAGTCACCGCCCTAACAAGTCACCGCCCTAACAAGTCACTGCCCTAACAAGTTACCGCCCTAACAAGTCACCCCCTAACAAGTCACCGCCCTAACAAGTCACTGCCCTAACAAGTTACTGCCCTAACAAGTCACCCCCTAACAAGTCACCGCCCTAACAAGTTACCGCCCTAACAAGTCACCCCCTAACAAGTCACCGCCCTAACAAGTCACCGCCCTAACAGTAATACTAGGGTGTTTCTTTGACCTTGGTTCTGCCCAGGTTTCTTTCTTGGCTGCCTGGATTGTAATAATTCCCACAAGAATGTATCCATTCTTGCAATTCTTGGATGTAATTGTAATGACTGGGTCCCAGTGGTTAGGTTACAGCCCTATTTTGGACTGTCTTTAGCTGAACGTCAAGGGGAAACGGCATACTGTATCAAGTCAAAACATGCTTTGACACAATGCTTGCTTCTATTTATATTGTCTATGATGACACTATAGCAGTCCAGATAGTATGCTACTGTCACCACAACTGTTACTTTAAACCATATGCAAACATTTGTTAATATAGAATACCTTTTTATTTTAAGTCAGAATCTGATTGGTGGGGGGGGGAAACAGGAGGATGTCCCAAATGGCACCCTAGTCCCTATATAGTGCACTACTTTTGACCAGAGCCCTATGGACCCTGGTCAAACGTAGTGCAATAAATAGGGAATATGAGCCATTTGGCACACAGTCCAGCAGGTCTCAGGTCTCAGTACATTGATCAGGCTTCATCATTGTTTATCTTCATCACCAAACCCCCAGTCAGAACCCAAACCCCCAGTCAGAACCCAAACCCCCAGTCAGAACCCAAACCCCCAGTCAGACCCCAAACCCCAGTCAGAACCCAAACCCCCAGTCAGAACCCAAACCCCCAGTCAGAACCCAAACCCCCAGTCTGACCCCAAACCCCAGTCAGAACCCAAACCCCCAGTCAGAACCCAAACCCCCAGTCAGAACCCAAACCCCCAGTCAGAACCCAAACCCCCAGTCTGACCCCAAACCCCAGTCAGAACCCAAACCCCCAGTCAGAACCCAAACCCCCAGTCAGACCCCAAACCCCAGTCAGAACCCAAACCCCCCAGTCAGAACCCAAGTCTAGGAGCTGGGAGGTAAAGCTGTATAGTCCATGTCTCCAGTCCCATTGATGTAGCCTGCCTGCCTGGCCACCTGTCCAAGCAGAGAGAGCAGCAGTGATTGTAGTGACTACAGTCTGCAGCTCAGCCAGCCCTGCCAGCCCTGCCAGCCAGCCCTGCCAGCCCTGCACCCATGCTGCTCTGCCTCCCCGCCTCCACACTGGGAGACAGGGAAACACCAGCCAAGAAATAACATGGGCCGGTCATGCTTTCAGGCAAGCATCATCAAACAAAACGTCAAGCAGTGCTCTCGGGCCGGCCACTGACAGACCCAGAAGACTCACCCTGCTGCCTGCTTGCTGCACTTGGTGGGAGAGTGGGGGAGAGATGTGGTGGTGGTGGAGGGGTCCCACAAGGCAATTTGGGTAATCAGGGGTATAATTTGGCAGCTTGGTCATAGAGCTCAGAAAATAGGATCCCTAATCACGGAGGGGATGCCCTCGGAGCAGGATGGGGCAGGGAGGGGGAGGGAGGGAGGGAGGGAGGGGCACGGGGCCAGGGACCTGGAGCTGAAACTGAGAACCCTCCTCATCAAGGGGCCGTGGTCCTCTGGGTAGAGGCTTCCATTCATCACGGGGCATGCTGGGAAATGCAGAGGACGGCTGGGTCAGCCGGGAGGGCCCACTGTGTGCCGTAACCATGACAACCACCATGAGGGCCAAAGAAAACAAATGACAAGTACAATAATATGAAGTGTAATCACCAAGGTGAGGGTCAGTTGCCTTGCTAGCTGCAAAATGCCTCCCTGACTCTATCCAGTCCTGTCCACATACACTCCAAAAAAAGTGTATTTTATTCTGTGTGTACTTTGTGGGTAAATGACTCAATAATGTGGTCTCTTTTTTCTCTGGAAATCAGGAAACCTTTAGGATCTGGTCTGGAGAGAGACTCCACACCAGCAGAAATCAGGAAACCTTTAGGGATCTGGTCTGGAGAGAGACTCCACACCAGCAGTCATTGAGAGATCCCAGTCCACTTCCACCGCTAGATATTTACTTTCCGGTTCTTTGTACCCAGCGCCCTGCAGATGGAATCTAGCATCCTCTTTTAAGTAGACATTTTAGGACTTATTAACTGTCAACAGTTCATAACCTCCAAGGGGCTATTAAACTCACTCTTTTGGCCCCCAGACAGAAATGCCAAATGTTTAATTTGGACCAAAAAGTTATTTTAATGTTTTCGCTTTCTCAAACCCTGTGTACAAGTGCAACAAAACACTCCTTTCCAAGTCAACATCGTGTCAAAATAAACGCACACCATTTAATTAATGTATTTTCTTTGTTGTTTGATGTTACGTGAAAATGTAGAAAACACAAATGTTGTCATAACAATGAAAACAATGCTGTCTCAGAAAAAGTGATTAATTATACAATTTCTAAACTATGTTCACATTTATCTAACAAGCCATATTCACCAAGCTTTACTTTACTTTCTTTATTTAACTTTCTTTACCAAGCCTTAACCCTTTATTTACCAACCCTTAACACTTTATTTACCAAACCTTAACCCTTTATTTACCAAATCTTAACCCTTTATTTACCAAGCCAAGATAGTTATTTCACTGAAAATTCTGCTTGCTTTTGATAGCCCATGTGAGAATCGCGCAAACCTTTAGAATTCAGGTCAAAGTTAGTATGATATCTGTAACAGTCAGGTTGTCCTAAAGAGCCTTCACTATCCATCGCTTCTCCAACTCTTAGCTGATACAGAACCAGATATTCTATATATTTTATATATATTTTATTTATTCTATATTCTATATTCGGTCACACTTTATTTGGATAGTCCGGATAGTTGATCTGTTGATGTTCTGCAGATGGTCATACTATCAACAAACTACAGTGGGGCAAAAAAGTATTTAGTCAGCCACCAATTGTGCAAGTTCTCCCACTTAAAAAGATGAGAGAGGCCTGTAATTTTCATCATAGGTACACGTCAACTATGACAGACAAATTGAGAAAAGAAAATCCAGAAAATCACATTGTAGGATTTTTAATGAATTTATTTGCAAATTATGGTGGAAAATAAGTATTTGGTCACCCACAAACAAGCAAGATTTCTGGCTCTCACAGACCTGTAACTTCTTCTTTAAGAGGCTCCTCTGTCCTCCACTCATTACCTGTATTAATGGCACCTGTTTGAACTTGTTATCAGTATAAATGACACCTGTCCACAACCTCAAACAGTCACACTCCAAACTCCACTATGGCCAAGACCAAAGAGCTGTCAAAGGACACCAGAAACAAAATTGTAGACCTGCACCAGGCTGGGGAAGACTGAATCTGCAATAGGTAAGCAGCTTGGTTTGAAGAAATCAACTGTGGGAGCAATTATTAGGAAATGGAAGACATACAAGACCACTGATAATCTCCCTAGATCTGGGGCTCCACGCAAGATCTCACCCCATGGGGTCAAAATGATCACTAGAACGGTGAGCAAAAATCCCAGAACCACACAGGGGGACCTAGTGAATGACCTGCAGAGAGCTGGGACCAAAGTAACAAAGCCTACCATCAGTAACACACTACGCCGCCAGGGACTCAAATCCTGCAGTGGCAGACGTGTCCCCCTGCTTAAGCCAGTACATGTCCAGGCCCGTCTGAAGTTTGCTAGAGTGCATTTGGATGATCCAGAAGAGGATTGGGAGAATGTCATATGGTCAGATGAAACCAAAATATAACTTTTTGGTAAAAACTCAACTCGTCGTGTTTGGAGGACAAAGAATGCTGAGTTGCATCCAAAGAACACCATACCTACTGTGAAGCATGGGGGTGGAAACATCATGCTTTGGGGCTGTTTTTCTGCAAAGGGACCATGACGACTGATCCGTGTAAAGGAAAGAATGAATGGAGCCATGTATCGTGAGATTTTGAGTGAAAACCTCCTTCCATCAGCAAGGGCATTGAAGATGAAACGTGGCTGGGTCTTTCAGCATGACAATGATCCCAAATCACCGCCCGGGAAACGAAGGAGTGGCTTCGTAAGAAGCATTTCAAGGTCCTGGAGTGGCCTAGCCAGTCTCCAGATCTCAACCCCATAGAAAATCTTTGGAGGGAGTTGAAAGTCCGTGTTGCCCAGCGACAGCCCCAAAACATCACTGCTCTAGAGGAGATCTGCATGGAGGAATGGGCCAAAATACCAGCAACAGTGTGTGAAAACCTTGTGAAGACTTACAGAAAACGTTTGACCTGTGTCAGTGCCAACAAAGGGTATATAACAAAGTATTGAGAAACTTTTGTTATTGACCAAATACTTATTTTCCACCATAATTTGCAAATAAATTCATAAAAAATCCTACAATGTGATTTTCTGGAATTTTTTTTCTCATTTTGTCTGTCATAGTTGGCGTGTACCTATGATGAAAATTACAGGCCTCTCTCTTCTTTTTAAGTGGGAGAACTTGCACAATTGGTGACTGACTAAATACTTTTTTTCCCCACTGTATCTGTTGATAAGCAACTGCTTACCAAGGTTACCGTTAGGGTTAGGTTTAGAATAAGGGTTAGGGTAAGGGTTAAGGTTAGGGTTAGGGTTAGGGTTAGGGTTAGGGGTAGTAGATAGTTAGTTGAAATGTTACTAATAGTCTGTGGATAGTCTGTAGAGCATCTGTGTTACCCTATATTCTAAATATATTCTAAATATATTCTAAATATATTCTAAACATATTCTAAATATATTCTAAATATATTCTAAACATATTCTAAATATATTCTAAATATATTCTAAACATATTCTAAACATATTCTAAACATATTCTAAATATATTCTAAACATATTCTAAATATATTCTAAACATATTCTAAATATATTCTAAATATATTCTAAATATATTCTAAACATATTCTAAATATATTCTAAACATATGGTTCTGAGCTGATCCACAGTCTCCAGACCAGGCAGGGGAATCTCATTTTGACCTGAGGGCAGATTGGACTTGTAGTTGTCCTGTAGAAAATGCTATCACTGGTGTGACTAAATCATTGATCACCAGCCAAAAACAACCAGAATTAATAGTCCAGATGTGGCTGATTTGAGCTTGATACCAGGGCTCATTTCCTGCCTGCACTGCTTTGTACAACAACCTATTTCACCTTCCGGGAGACTGCTAGGCAAATAAAGGGTCTGCCTGGAAATCAACACCCCAACTTTTCCCCAGGTGTCAATTTTGAAAGTGTTACAACAGCGGATAAAAAGCCTGGAAAATACTTGCATCTAGGATGCCTTTGAATTGCTTGCCTTGTGCTGCACTCTATTGAGATTCTTACAACTAATGCATTGTGCTTATCATTGTCTAAGAGTCACTATATAGAGCTATCAGAAACAATATTTGTTTTCAACAACATTGAAATCTTTTCGCTTTGAAATGTTCCTTTTTTTTTATCAATCAAGTCTGTGCAGAGATCTGTGTACACACACTCACACCCACACGCACACATGCACGCACGAACGTGCATGCACACGCTCATACACACACAATCACACACAGACAGGCAGGCAGTAGCAACTCTTTGGTTTATTTTATATGCTAAATTATCTGGGAGGCTATAACTCTCAGGCAGGCTGCCTTGAAAGCTTTTTCCTTCCGGCTCCTTGGTCCATGTGGAAGTGATTATTAAGTTGTGTGGCTCAGACCTCGCAGGTGACCAACACTCAGGCTGAGAGTGGTCTGACCGGTCTGAACTGCCCACGGAAGTGTTAATGAACCTGGGGAATGTCAACGGTTTCCTGATTTACTTGTACACTCTTAGAAAAAAGGGTTCCAAAAGGGTTCTTCGGCTGTCCCCATATAAGAAGCCTTTTTGGTTCCAGGTATAACCGTTTTGGGTTCCATGTAGAACCCTATGTGGAAAGGGTTCTATATTGGAACCCACAACTGTTCTACTTGCAACGAAAAGGGTTCTACCTGTAACCAACAATGGTTCTTCGAAGGGTTCTCCTAAGGGGACAGCCGAAGAACCCTTTTAGGTTCTAGATAGCACCTTCTTTTCTAAGAGTGTAGTCAATGAGTGTGACAACGTGTTTACTGTTTGCAGGGTTGGTGGGTTGTTGGCTTAGGGGTGTTATAGAGGTGTTATAGAGGTGTTATAGGGGTGGTATAGGGGTGTTATAGGGGTGTTATAGGGGTGTTATAGAGGTATTATAGAGGTGTTATAGGGGTGATATAGGGGTGTTATAGGGGTGTTATAGGGGGTATTATAGGGATGGTATAGGGGTGTTATAGGGGTGTTATAGAGGTGTTATAGAGGTGTTATAGAGGTGGTATAGGGGTGTTATAGGGGTGTTATAGAGGTGGTATAGAGGTGGTATAGGGGTGTTATAGAGGTGTTATAGGGGTGTTATAGAGGTGTTATAGAGATGTTATAGAGGTGTTATAGAGGTGTTATAGAGGTGTTATAGGGGTGATATAGGGGTGTTATAGGGGTGTTATAGGGGTGTTATAGGGGTGGTATGGGGTGTTATAGGGGTGTTATAAGGGTGCTATAGGGGTGTTATAGGGGTGATATAGGGGTGTTATAGGGGTGCTATGGGGTGCTATAGGGGTGTTATAGGGGTGTTATAGGGGTGTTATGGGGTGCTATAGTGGTACTATAGGGGTGTTATAGGGGTATTATAGGGGT
>NC_059208.1:68939083-68951583 GCF_020615455.1 Coregonus clupeaformis | reverse complement strand
ATTTTCCCTCAGTCCAAGGAATTGCATCGTCTGCTCCAGCCAATTTTATAAATGATAACAACTGTGGACAGCAGGGTCTTTTGAAGACGTGATGACGACATCTTTACAAAGGAGATCCTTCTGTTGTCTTACAGACATAAATATACAGACATAAATAATGTCAGAGAGAACAGTCAGAGATTTGTGTTCTCCTGTGTTGCTCAACACAGGTACTGTAAGAGAAGAAAGTGTGCTATTCTCAAACTCCACAGGTCTGTGCAATCTCAAGATCCAGATTGTTAAAATCGCAGAAATGCTCTCAAAGGATGTTATGAGAGATACATTGAAACCATATTATGTATATTTCACTATCATGGTTTTGACAGGTGCAAGAATCATGCCATTTTAATAGAACAGTACAAACTCTATGTATGGTAATGCAGAGAGTTTCTAAAAACATAATGAACAATTCTAAACATAGTCTTAGTCAGTCAATCAATAATATAATAATACTCGTAGGAAAGGTTTTTATCTTTAGCTCACAATCTGTGGATACTGTGCGATTAGAAAGGTTAAAAATGTATCTAAAACATCACAGCACAATTGAGATGCTTCTTACGGAGCCACTCCTTAGTTGCCCTGGCTGTGTGTTTCGGGTCGTTGTCATGCTGGAAGACCCAGCCACGACCCATCTTCAATGCTCTTACTGAGGGAAGGAGGTTGTTGGCCAAGATCTCGCGATACATGGCCCCATCCACCCTCCCCTCAATACGGTGCAGTCGTCCTGTCCCCTTTGCAGAAAAGCATCCCCAAAGAATGATGTTTCCACCTCCATGCTTCACGGTTGGGATGGTGTTCTTGGGGTTGTACTCATCCTTCTTCTTCTTCCAAACACGGCGAGTAGAGTTTAGACCAAAAAGCTATATTTTTGTCTCATCAGACCACATGACCTTCTCCCATTCCTCCTCTGGATCATCCAGATGGTCATTGGCAAACTTCAGACGGGCCTGGACATGCGCTGGCTTGAGCAGGGGGACCTTGCGTGCGCTGCAGGATTTTAATCCATGACGGCGTAGTGTGTTACTAATGGTTTTCTTTGAGACTGTGGTCCCAGCTCTCTTCAGGTCATTGACCAGGTCCTGCCGTGTAGTTCTGGGCTGATCCCTCACCTTCCTCATGATCATTGATGCCCCATGAGGTGGGATATTGCATGGAGCCCCAGACCGAGGTTGATTGACCGTCATCTTGAACTTCTTCCATTTTCTAATAATTGCGCCAACATTTTTTGCCTTCCCACCAATCTGCTTGCCTATTGTCCTGTAGCCCATCCTAGCCTTGTGCAGGTCTACAATTTTATCCCTGATGTCCTTACACAGCTCTCTGTTCTTGGCCATTGTGGAGAGGTTGGAGTCTGTTTGATTGAGTGTGTGGACAGGTGTCTTTTATACAGGTAACGAGTTCAAACAGGTGCAGTTAATACAGGTAATGAGTGGAGAACAGGAGGGCTTCTTAAAGAAAAACTAACAGGTCTATGAGAGCCGGAATTCTTACTGGTTGGTAGGTGATCAAATACTTATGTCATGCAATAAAATGCAAATTAATTACTTAAAAATCATACAATGTGATTTTCTGGATTTTTGTTTTAGATTCCGTCTCTCACAGTTGAAGTGTACCTATGATAAAAATTACAGACCTCTACATGCTTTGTAAGTAGGAAAACCTGCAAAATCGGCAGTGTATCAAATACTTGTTCTCCCCACTGTATGTAGCAGAAAAGCTGTAAAAACCAAAAAAGATATGTGTCCTCCGAAGAATGAAGATGAATCTTGCCACAAATCTTGCCGCGACATAACACATTTTCTGGGAACTTTCACAGAACCAATTTTGGTTTGCTGGGTAGCCACTGCTGCACATTATTCTGGGAACTTTCACAGAACCAATTTTGGTTTGCTGGGTAGGCACTGCTGCACATTATTCTGGGAACTTTCACAGAACCAATGTTGGTTTGCTGGGTAGCCACTGCTGCACATTATTATGGGAACTTTCACAGAACCAATTTTGGTTTGCTGGGTAGCCACTGCTGCACATTATTCTGGGGGAATTTCCTCCCAGAATACTAACTTGTCATAGGATGAAAGTGGATATTTAGAATTGTTCATTATGATTTTAGAAACTCTTTTCATTACCATACATAGTTTGTATTGTGGGGGGTAGGAGAGAGAACAAGACAGAGAAAATGTAAATACAACCCATATTTATGTTGATTTATTTTCCCTTTTGTACTTTAACAATTTGCACAGCGTTACAACACTGTATATAGCCATAATATGACATTTGAAATGTCTCTTTTGTGAGTGTAATGTTTACTGTTAATTTTATATTGTTTATTTTACTTTTGTTTATGATCTATTTCACTTGCTTTGGCAATGTAAACATATGTTTCCCATGCCAATAAAGCCCTTTGAATTGTATTGAATTGAGAAAGAGAAAGTGAAAGAAGTAGAGCGAGAGAGAGAATGAGAGAGAAAGAGAGAAATATATATATATATATATATATAGAGAGAGAGAGAGAGAGACTAGACCACCTGTTCTGCAGTTACTTCCACACTGCTCTCAGCATAATGGGAAGCTTGTCCATGGAGGATTACCACCAGCCCAGATGAGGTGGGCAGTGCCAGCTGAACATCAAAACTGCAGCAGCACCACAGTGTGGCATCCTGTGCATTTATATCAGATAATCCCCATACTTGTATATTAGTGGAGGCTGCTGAGGGGAGAACGGCTCATAATAATGGCTGGAACGGCGCAAATGGAAGGGCATCAAAGACCTGGAAACCATGTGTTAGATGTATTTTAACCATTCCATTGATTCCACTCCAGCCATTACCATGAGCCTGTCCTCTCCAATTAAGGTGCCACCAACCTCCTGTGTTGGATATGGCGATTTCCAGGATCGTCAAAACAAAAGCCCTGTCTGACGAGACTCGTAGAATGGTGCTCGAGTAGGGGCATGCATTCCAGTCCGGTCGAGTAACGCATTCTTACATTAGTGGTGAACACTTTATTCAAACACTGGCAGGGCCATGGCACCAGGGCGAGGGTTGTGTCCAGTAGTAGTCATGCCCACTGTAGTAACGTCCACGTGGGTATCTTGGAACAGTGTGAGCCCCTTGGTCACGGAGCTCCTGTTATACAAGCAAATGAAGGCAAAACACTGTTTTTACTCATTTATGTAATATGTGTACTTTCCTATAAACTTACAGCTTGGCTGGCTAACCAGATCCTAACAGATCCAGCCAGGTTCTCTTGGATCAACAGTGATGCTGGAGCTCCTATAGTCTTCCTAGGCAGATGGTTGCCTCCCACTGTTGCCTAGGGTCGGGTTTATGAGACTATGGAGCTCCCTGCCCAGAACCTCCTCAACTGATTCTAGAATGTTTGTCATCACTGCTCCTGACTCCGACTAATGACTGTGGATTGGATGGATTCATGAAGTGAGTCAGGTTCTGGTTCTGTGTTCTGTCAGGAGACCACTGTCGCTGCAAAGCTGCTTTCTGCTTTCTCAGCCTGAACAGGACTAGACCCATATAACAACTATGATGATGATGATGATGATGATGAGAGATATTTTCTCTGCAAATACTTTCTGCAGCTGTACTCTGTTTGATCCCCACATTTGGCAAGACTCAATGTTTGATTTAACCTCAGAAAATAATGATAGTCAACACCTGTATGGTGGGAGTAATTAATGTATAACTTAATTCAAACTCAAAGAGTAACTATGTGTGTTGAATGCCTTGCCAGGGTATCACAAGCTCATATGTACATGAACTCATAAACTGAACACACACATATTGGGAACTTGATTCAACACATCTTTAATTCTTCAAATGAGCTCTATGATATTCAGCCTTGTCTCATACTCTGCTGCCCCCCGAATAAACTCTGGGCTCCCGAGTGGCGCAGCGGTCTAAGGCACTGCATCTCAGTGCTTGTGGCGTCACTACAGACCCCCTGGTTCGATTCCAGGCTGTATCACAACCAGCCACAATTGGCCCAGCGTCGTCCGGGTTTGGCCGGTGTTTGTACTGTTGTAAATAATAATTTGTTCTTAACTGACTTGCCTAGTTAAATAAAGGTAAAAAATAAGTGGCTACAGTTTACACTTTTTTAGTTATTTCATGAAATGTTGTTTTTAGAAAAGGGGTGTTTTTTTAAAAGTACCGGGGTAACTGGCAGAGCCATGGCACCAGGGCGAGGGTTGTGTCCAGCAGTAGTCATGGGGGGGCCAGTTTCCCTGGTAGAAAATTATGGCATAAGCATGTTAAAATCCATTTAATCAGTTTCATTTAGAAATTATTTAGTAAGTAATACTTAAAAGCTAAGTCTAGTTGTCTTATTTTAATGATTTAGATAAAATATGGGGGGGGGGAAATGGTGTTGCACATGTCACCATTAATATCCGCACTATGAGGAGATTTTATGTAAAGTCCCTCTTTTTAACTCACCTGCACATTAATTTTCTTTGTATTTCTTTGTTGTTCCTTTTCCATACAATCCATTATGTACAATTGCAGTAAATATGATTTGAATAATGCAAGATTTTAAATCCCGGCAGTCTTTAAAATTACATTCAGGAGCAAAGTGTTTTCAATAGTTGTTTTTCATTCATAAAAAATTTAAATATTTGGAATATAATATTGGAATGGCATATAAATAATAACATTCAATGACATTGGAATATAACATTTAATAACAATAACTTAACTCTGTGTAACATTGATGTGGTAAGTCTCTTATGCTCTGCTATTGCACAATTCTAATTTGCACCTGTAGGTCACAAATAAAGCTATCCCCAGTCAAATTGGAGCACAACTCATGAGCCTACCACCTGCACTGCTCACACCTAATCCAGTCCCCACCTGTGACTGTAAACAGGGGGAGAGATGCCAATTGAAAAGCTCTCTCTTAAAAACATAGATAGCTATACATTTACGTCATTTAGCAGACGCTCTTATCCAGAGCGACTTACAGGAGCAATTAGGGTTAAGTGCCTTGCTCAAGGGCACATCGACAGATTTTTCACCTAGTCGGCTCAGGGATTAGAACCACCTTTCGGTTACTGGCACAACGCTCTTAACCACTAAGCTACCTGCCGCTATCTAGCTATATGACATAAAATGCTGTGTAAAATAGCTAAAAGGCTATAAAGTTGCATTAACTGTAAAGCTATCAGTCACTAGTGGAAACATTTACAACTGAAATTAAGTTACGTTATCTTTTTTAAATGTATTTTACCTCAGACGATCTGGTACTAAGATTGCTAGCTAGTACTCCTAGCACCTTATGCTAACTAGCTAGCTGGCTAGCATTTACTGCTAGTGAAGTTGCTAGCTAGCAAGTTAACATAAACTAGCGCTAACTGGGCTAGTCATTGTCTAAATGACAGGTAGAAACACATTCATAACCATAAAGGGGTAACTAGCCCCCAGGGGTAACTAGCCCCCAACACACTCATCCAACATATTACTACTTTACAAAACAATTATCTAAATATTTCTCTCTAAACAAGTGGAATATTTATCTTAAGGCTTTCCTACTTGTATATTTTAAAAACAATTATAGATCTAACTTAATTGGAATATATCTACAACTTTTTCAAAATTTCAAAAAATTAGATCAATTTACCACAAAATCGTTTTGCTGAAATATCTCCAAAAGTTGTGATGACACAGAGGACATTTTTTGTTCAGCAAGAACAGTGACAGCCAGGGAAATTGTTGGGGAAATAATTTGGTGACATCTTGTGGTCTTTATGTGAATTACATGGGGGAAGTTACCCCAGGGGGCTAGTTACCCCCTACTACCCTACTGTATAGTACATAATCATCATTGCTTTCACAGGATGGATGCACAGCATGGAGGAAAGTAAGGATACTTACCTCATGGTGAATTGCCTGCCTGTTCTATGTCTCTTAGGGACAAGTATATTCCAGGGCTCATGGGGAGGGGGGATTTCCGACCCTTTTTAAGCACTTTCCTCTCTACGTGTATTCCAACCTTGAATTTAAGCATGAGAATAGCGTGCTATTCACCCGCTAATCGTGTGTGTTGGAGATCAAATAAATGTAGGTGTCTACAGATGGCCATATTCTGACCTTGACTTAATCCCCTCATAATTCCACCACCTTTACGCGCGATGAAACGATGAATACGGTCGAGCAACCTGTCGGTTCCAAGTGGAACAACATCTACTTTCTTTTTTTCCGATAGAAATAACAGCATTCTCCATGCACTGTAATTTACAAATTGATAAGAACTATTGATAAGAGCTAGTTAAATGAGTAAGCTTTTTGGATAAGGGGGTTGTAAATATAAATTACAATTGTTTTAGATCTATTTTACCTTGTGATCGCTGGAGACAAATGTGACACCAGTCATATGGCAGCAAACTGATACAGTGGAGGCTGCTGAGGGGAGGACGGCTCATAATAATGGCTGGAATGGAGTCAATGGAATGGCATCAAACACATCAAACACGTGGTTTCCATGGGGTGTTACCATTCCATTGACTCCTTTCCAGCCATTATTATGAGCCATCCTCCACTCTGCAGCCTCCACTGAAACTGAAGCATATCAACATATCTATCATCTTTTCCACAGTGGTTTCTGAAATGCTGGCCTTATAACTTGCAGGGATAACATTTAGAGACCCAAGCTATAGGCTTCTGTAGCCATGCGCAAATGACAGTATAGCGCCAAACCTACCGACTTGATTTGTGATTTCTAGAATGCCCAGACTTTTCACAGTATTTTTTACAATTTGTATGGTGTTAAATATTAGCCACTATCGGTAACAACCATCAGTTATGCCCACATTGATTTATAACTGTCACTTTAGTGTTAGTTTTCTTACATTTTGCACCATTTCTTTACATCATTAGTTTACCTTTCTTTCCTCTGTCACTGTCACGGAATCAGCCGAGGCTGCTCCTCCTCCTTGCTCGGGCAGGCTTCGGCGTTCGTCGTCCCCGGAGTACTAGCTGCTACTGATCTTGTGTGTTGTGTGTGATTGTTCTCGTCATTTTCGGCAGTTGCTATTGTGCGGGTATTCTCCTCCCTGTTTGGAGGTTGTAATTGAGTCGCCTTCTTTTTACTGAAGGCGAGTGCCAAATCGGCATACTCAGGTGGAATGTGCAAGGTGGGAACTTGGTTCGGGCTTTCCACCGTCGTTGCCCCTACGGAAACGCCTACACACCGCCCAGTACACTGATCAGACCATCCCTTGAGAGCTCTCTGTTGCCATGAAATGTTGGGGTCATGAGATGTTAACCAGGGAAGCCCCAACACCACGGGAAACGCAGGAGAATCAATCAAATACAAACGTAATATCTCCTCATGGCCCTCCTGCGTTTTCATCCGGAGAGGCGCCGTGACCTCCCTAATCAATCCTGACCCCAAAGGGCGGCTATCTAGGGCATGGATAGGGAAGGGCACATCAACAGGTACGATAGGAATCGCTAACTTATAGGTGAACTGGTGATCGATACAATTCCCAGCTGCGCCTGAATCTACTAGCGCCTTATGCTGGGAGTGAGGAGAAACCTCGGGAAACACCACTTTAATACACATATGAGCAACAGAGAGTTCTGGGTGAGTTGGGTGCCTACTCACCTGGAATGACTCACCAGTGCATCGCCCACTGCCTCGATTCCTAGGAGACCCTCCCCAGCACCGACCAGCAGTGTGTCCTCTGCGGCCACAGTTGGTGCAGGGGACGGCCTCCCTCCTGGTCTCCCTCCTGGTCTCCCTAGCACCAGCACCCCCGAGCTCCATAGGGGTCGGCTCGGAAGTTCTGGGGGATGGAATGGAAAGCCCCGAAACCGGACGTCCGCGGGTAGCCAACAGGGTATCCAGGCGAATATACATGTCCACCAGTTGATCAAAGCTGAGGTTGGTGTCCCTGCAGGCCAATTCCAGACGCACGTCCTCCCTCAGGCTACATCTATAGTGGTCGATGAGGGCCCTCTCATTCCATCCTGCGTTGGCAGCCAGCGTCCGGAAGTCCAGTGCGAACTCCTGCGCACTCCTCCTCCCCTGTCTAAGGTGGAATAGACGCTCACCCGCCGCTTTACCCTCTGGTGGATGATCGAATACTGCCCGGAAGCGGCGGGTGAACTCCGCATAGTTGACCGTAGCGGCGTCTACCCCACCCCACTCGGCGTTGGCCCACTCCAGCGCCTTGCCCCACTCCAGCGCCTTGCCGGACAGACAGGAGATGAGGGCGGACACGCTCTCGTATCCCGAGGGCGCCGGTTGAATGGTTGCTAGGTAGAGTTCAACCTGGAGTAGGAAACCCTGGCACCCGGCTGCTGTGCCATCATAAGCCCTCGGGAGCGAGAGCCGAATCCCACTGGACCCCGGAGGTGAAGCGATGGGCATCGCCGATGGTGGTGGTATCGTTGGAGGGGGTATAGGTAGACCCCCTCTTTCCCATCGCTCAATGGTGTTCACCACTCGTTCCATGGCGGTGCCGAGAGCCTGGATCATGGCCGCTTGGTGTTCGACGCATGCCTCCATAGATCCAGCTGGCACCGCCGCTCCTGCTGACTCCATGAGTGGTGTGTGATTCTGTCAAAGTGCGACGTGAATGCGGTAGGTGAAGTCAAACGCAGGACACCGAGCTACTGGAAACGTACTTTTACTAACAAAGTAACCAGAGTACAAAACAACCTCCAAACAGGGAGGAGAATACCCGCACAATAGCAACTGCCGAAAATGACGAGAACAATCACACACAACACACAATGAACGACAGAGGGTTATATAGGGAATACAATACAACATAATAGGAAACAGGTGTACACAATCAAGACAAAACAAGCCCAACACAATTGGTAGCAGCTAGTACTCCGGGGACGACGAACGCCGAAGCCTGCCCGAGCAAGGAGGAGGAGCAGCCTCGGCTGATTCCGTGACAGTCACATTCGCGTGGTTGTTCCTGAGGATCGCTAGCAATAGCGGATGGATCATATTAGGTTCACGCATTACAAGCCTATTTCAATCATTATGGAACGCAGACCCTACATAGCAGTTTAAACCTGGACCCTGGCATACGGTTCACTACGACTGGACCGTTGTCATCACAGTTCCATGATTAGTGAGGATTATTAGGGTAGATTTATAGGACTACTGTTCAAACCCTATTGTACACTTTTCTCACCTTCCAATATTTCATGGATTGAACAATTGAATATGGCAACTTTCAAGATGAATCAAACCACTGTATTTTTTATTCACCAATATATTTCGTGCACAAAGGCCCTCCAGAATCTGTTTTTTTATTAATCATATATACTTTCTTAACCCTAAATAATAAGCAAGATCAGAGTATTTTTTAAATCTACCAACTGGTGCTGAAAACGAGACGAATATGCATGTATTTCTTTGATTGATCCCTAATATTCTGAACCATTCTGTTTATAATTCATATTTTGTATTTTTTTATTTTACCGCCGAAAATCCGGTGTTTCTATGTCAAATGGTTTTGATACTTTTCAGTCTTCTGTGATGTATATAATATGGGGATGCAAACTCAAAATTGAATACATCTCAACTCTATATCTGACATGGTACAGGTGTCTTATTTTTTTAAAGCCCATAACCATGTGTGTGAGATGTATACATTTGTTTCAAAGTAGATTTGTTTGACTACCAAGAAACACCGTATGACCCTGATTTAGCCCACTGTAGTAAAAGTGGTACACCAAATTTAAAGGGATGTACTATAAATGTACTGAAAACCCTGTTGAATGAAAACTCCATGAGGAAATCTGCTGGCCAGCAAGTGGGAGGGTTTCCAGTGGTTGAATTACATTTATTCAGTGCGAGCAAGGGAACCACGCCTGCAAAGCTCATTACGCACCCGCATAAGTCTGAATACAAACTACTGAGAAGTGCAAAGGAAAGCCGTGCATATGAAAAGCATACATTTATGGCCCCCTGGTCAAAAGTAATGCACTTTATAGGGAATATAGGATGCCATTTGGGACACAGTCAGCCCAGGGACTTGGCCAGGAGCCTCATACAGCTCGGAGACAGATGATGACCCTCATAATTGTGTTGTCCAGAAAACCTTGCTCTGATCTGTTTGTATTAGATATTGAGCTAAGCACCCTAACATTCCACAGCGCTAGTTTTGATGTGGCCTCTCTCTCTCCTTAGCTAAAGTAAACAACATTAAGGACAAACAGAACGAGATTCAAACAAATATTTGGTATAATTAGATTTTATTCCAGAGATTTTTATTTATTTTTTAAGTGAAAAGGCTGTCGTCCAAGTCTACTCGTCATTCAAATTGGAAACAGGAAACCTCACGAAGTTTGTTGTACATTTTAAACATTTCTTAAACGTACTTCAAAGAACCACTCAGTTTGGCACAGCCTGCATTGCTTATTTGAGGCTTTGACATTCCCAGTAGCTTGACAGGAACCCCACTATGTCTATACAGGCATCCTGACAACTTGTTAAGTCTGTCTAATATTTACACCACAGCGCTAAAGATCTAAGATATGAAGTTTCTGTACCTCTGATGGGAACATACTTTTTATGGATATTTAATGCACTTCACATAATAATGTGGAATCCAACATGAGCTATGGACATGGCTCCACAAGCAGGGGGAGTATCCCAAATGACACCCTATTCCCTAATAGGGCTCTGATCAAGAGAGAATATGGTGCCATTTGGACGAAGACAGGGCCTCCTCTGTAACGTATTGGAGTGATGACGTTATTTGAATGTTACACAGATGAACAAACATGGCTGCCAGTGACAGGGAGCGGCTAGTCTACATGCACCAACACGCGCCTTACGTATCCTCATACAGATGTTCACCCCAGAGAATCTTACGTATCCTCATACAGATGTTCACCCCAGAGATTAGCCCTATAGTGATATAATGTGTAGCATGAAGGACAGTCAACTCCCCTGCATGCCACGCGGGACGGGGTAGATGCCTCAGGGACCTCTCCTGGGTCCTTTGCTACATTCTCTCACTATATAGTGATAATGAGGGAGTCCTTCACCACAACCTTGAAAAATGTGCCTTGAGATACATTTCCCGGAGCCACTTAATAACATGATTCAAAACCTGTCTTAGATCTCCCCTAGACGATCTGTAAATAACTGTATCCTATAGACTGAAATGCATTCTTTAGAGAAGTCAATGAGTAAGTGGCTATACATATATGTGTGCTACTTAGTAGACTTGATGTATGATATTAGTGCTTCATGGTGTAAGGTAAATTCTGACTGCGGAACTGGAACCAGACTTGATGGATATTCTAGAACATTAGTAATCCTTTGGAACATGGAAATAATGCTAATTCTATAATCATTAAAGGACATGCAGTTTGATGATGGAGATTGTATCAGTATATTAGTTTACTCTTTCCCCTATCAGCTACGGCCTTATTCCTTAACAGAAATCATTTAGCATGCCATGTAGACCATGAGGCAGGTCCCGATGCTCTGTGATCACACAGGCCACAAACGACTAGAGGAATTGAGCTGGAACTGGAAACGGCTTCTTGGCATGGAGTTGGGAGAAAAACTCACAAGCCTTACGAGCCCTGAGGGTGTTGTTTCTCCTAGCGGTGCATTCAGGCAACGCTTACAAACACGTCCTGTCCAACTAGCCTCTGAGCCTCCGGGAGCGGGCCCACTTGCTTTATGGGCTCTGGAGCGCCGGTGGTGTGAGTGAGGCAGGCACGTAAAAAGTGTCCTGGCCGCAGGAATCAAAGACAGAAGGGGTACAGGCGGCATCTCAGGGATGCCTGAGCCACAACGGTGGAGCTTTCTTTCTTTTAAGAGAGAGGGGAGAGGCCAAGTTTGGCAGCCTGTCCCACCCCCCACCCCATCACCCCCAGACCCCACTTCCCTGGGCCACTGCAGTTCCTCAGTATCACCTATCTGCCAGGCCAATCAGTGGGCTGAGATAAAGCAGTTCCTGGTGGGGCGGTAGGGTCTTTGAACACGGCAGGGGGACGCCTCCCCCAGGTCTCTTATCTCATTAAACTTGAAAAGGAGCATTAATCCTGGAGGAGCTAAGAAAACAGTATGGATGACACCACTCAAGGAGACTGACAGAGGTATACACCTCTGGACACTATCTATCTGACTGGCTTTGTGTCTTTCATCTCTGTCTGGAGAAGGAGAAGATGAAGGAAGAGAAGAGAAGAGAAGAGAAGAGAAGAGAAGAGAAGAGAAGAGAAGAGAAGAGAAGAGAAGAGAAGGGAAGGGAAGAGAAGAGAAGAGAAGAGAAGAGAAGAGAAGAGAAGAGAAGAGAAGAGAAGAGAAGAGAAGAGAAGAGAAGAGAAGAGAAGAGAAGAGAAGAAGAGAAGAAGAAGAAGAAGAAGAAGAAGACAAGACAAGAGAAGAGAAGAGAAGAGAAGAGAAGAGAAGAGAAGAGAAGAGAAGAGAAGAGAAGAGAAGAAGAGAAGAAGAAGAGAAGAGAAGAG